>NC_067199.1:35477136-35789489 GCF_000699445.3 Schistosoma haematobium | reverse complement strand
TTATATATATAATAAAATGATCAAAATGCTTAAAATGTTTTTGTTATAATAATTAAAGGTCATAGAGGTGTAAAAAATAAATAAGGTGATATGATGAGCATTTAGGAATAAAACAATGAGAATATAAGACATGAGTAAAGGGGGGAATGCAGTAATAATAATAATAATAATAATAATAATAATAATAAAAATAATAATTGGATAATCAAAATAATTAAGGCCAAGGTAACGATAACGATAAGACGTACTTCTTTTGTACGCATAGTTCTGGTTTAAGCTCCTGGATTGTAAGAGCTTCAGCTATTTTTAAGAGTTGGATACGAAGAAATCTGGGTAGATTTGAACGAATCATGCAAACAACCTTTAAATCAGATTGTGGATCTGTAGAATGGTTATAGTCGATTAGGTGTTCAAGTATAGAACTCTTAACTGCTTTCCTCTCCCCCTTATAGAACCAAGCTGGGATATATTCCCGTATCCGAGTTGAAAGCGAGCGCTGGATACGGCCAATGTACCTTGCTCCACATGAGCAGGTGAACAAAAACATTTTAATCGTCTTATTATATTCACCAAATCTATTATTACTATTCGTATTACGTAATCTAGTATTATAAATTTTTTATTAACTTTGTTCACATTTCCTGACGGAATTAGTACTTTTACAAAAACAAAATTTTCATATATATACGATTGTACAGCTTGATAATAAATTCGTTGAAAAGAGATCCCTTCGCTGAAATTCGTGTTTTAATTTTAATGTTTAAATGGGGATTTTTATAATGTTTATACGAAATACAACTTAATTCGTTTAAAATAACGATGAGAAACTATAAAGGTACAGATTATTCGAGAATTGTGATTTTGTGTTATAATCTGATGGTAAGTGACATACTAAGAAGTTCCTACAATCAAAAGTGAATCAAATGAATCTTAGATCAGTTTAAAAGTGATAAGTCGGATGATTAACTAGTTTGGAATTTATGACGAATCAATTTGAAAACAAAAGAATCCAGCATAAGTCATTTAAATGATTAAGATCATGAGTCAGTTGAAGCTAGACCACCATGGAAAACCTGGAAGCACTGGATGGCTGTTTCGTCCTATTGTGGAACTCCTCAGCAGTGTGCATCTACGATTCCACCTCACGAGATTCAAAACCAGGACCTTCGGTCTTGTGGGCAAATGTTTAACCCATAGACCACTTAACCGGCCGGCGTCCAACGGTGTTAATGACTAACTTCAACTAATCCACAAAATTGACCGGCACATTCACCATTGTCTTCAGTGAGTTACTATTTCACAACAGACCCGGTTCAACTTCACTGGTCCAGTGCTTCCAGGTTTTCCATGGTGGTCTAGCTTCAATTGACTCATGATCTTTATAATTGAAATTACTATAATATCCACAAAACCCATCTGATAAGTCATTTAAATCTGAGTGATGTTTTTTCTTACGAGTAAATAGTTCATTTTAGCCTTATATATATATATATATATATATATATATATATATATAGCAAATGAATTTTATACTCTGTACTGAATATATTCAGAAATCAAGGAAACTATGAAGATGAATTCATAGTTATAATGTTGTTTGCAAGATCATTTTAGGTGAGATATGTATTTAGTATGTTATTGATCTACAATAAACAAATGAAGACCTTCCAACTCCCAAGATAGAGTTTAAATGGTCTGAATTATTTTTTATGGTTAACGTTTTTTTTGCGACTTAATTTTCTACGGGATCGGGTCACTAACCTCATGCCGAACCCTCTTTTATCTGAGCTTGGGACTATCAGTGGTCCCAGAGGGGCTCCTGGTGGAGTTACAATAAACGAATGGAAGTTGATACTTATTCATAAAGCTTAGTAAACTGGCGAAACAATAATAACTCGCTTGTCAGAAATTTATATGAACAATTAAATTTCTATATTTCAGTTAGATGAAATAAATTAAATCGAAAATAATTTGTAAATAAAATGAAGTTGCATTTAAACAAAACAAAAGAACTCAATGCAGTATTTTCACTAAACACGTAGTGAACGAGAACACAAATAGGAACAATCGAATGAACTTAAACATAAAATTACAGAACATCTTAGTAAAATCTGAGAACTATACAGTAAATACCTTATTTGCAAAATGTTAATCAATCGTCTCAGACTTCACTGTTCCTTTATTTCCATGGCATTCATTCTCTGTTCTTGTTCTCTTTTGTTCAATCTTTTTGACCTTCTGCTACCAGGTATTTCACTTTCGACATCAGTCACACATACACCATAAATATATGATTTAATTTCAACATCATGAAATAACATTGTTTTATTTTACAGATATCCATTCTAACAGACGAATTACATAAAGAAACAGAAGATGATAAATCTACTATAGGAACGATGAAAACACAATGTCAAATTATTCTCGATGAAATTGAAGAATATGAAGTGAGAAAATTCCTCTGTAACAGATTTTAAAACAAGCAAAAATTATGTATAGTGGTTATTCAAAAACAGTTCATTCCTGTAGGTTGAGAATGTGTGCCACTGCATCTTCTGTATATACATAAGCCCATTTTAAAAAACATACAGTAATCTTTATCAATAACTAATATATATCTGAAACTAATATTAGATGATACCACCACTGAAGAATTGTTGGGATGGAAACTAAGTTTTGAAAATCATTGATCGGAATAACTATACATGTGATGTGAATGTGTATATGAATGGTGCACCAGGGTGCTTGATACCTGTGTGGTTGCGCCACAGGATTGAGCTCTACTATTCAGATTGTAGTGTCTGGTTCTTCTCCTGTGAAGCGGGATTGAGCTGTACTGCTCGGTTTATAAAATTTAAGCCTGGGTGGTGTCTGGCTTTTCTGTTAAACGGGGTTGTACCGTTTGAGTTGTCACATAAAAGTCCGGATGATGTCTGGTTCTCCTGAAAACCAATGTAAAATTACCCTGGCCCACAAGGGTATATTATATAACTGTGTGAACTTGTTTCATCCTGTTAAACATTTATTTTTGAAGCACAGTTATCTTCAGTGCATTCACAGGCACTACATTTGATATTATCGATATTCTTTTAAAATGTTTTCAGTCTTTATCACTGGATAATCTATCAAGTTACAAATGACCCGTACTGGATAAATTTCAATCTCGATTTCCATGGGGTAACTTCACGTTGCTCTAATTTTGTCATTCAACAACATACCAAATGTTCCTAAAATTTTTGATTGACTGGAAAATAATGTTTCTTTTAAAAGAATGCTACTTACTAAGTTTTTATATCAATAATCGGAGTGTTTTCGTGGAATAGAAAATCCACAAAGTATCTATCAACACTGACAAGTGCAAACAAACAGACTGGATACCACGAATAAATAAAATGAAATGTGAAACTTTTAATTTCTGTCAGGAAGCATTAAACAGTTGTCTCCTACTTTATTCCGAATTTTCTTCTATTCATCTGAAAAGTATGGAATACCATATTTACGAGTGATTAGGTTTTATAGTTGGTCATAGTTGTTCATTATATTCATAACTATAGTGGAATATGTAGTTGATTGATCATTAAGTAGTGACAAATTCGATGTATGTTAAGACCTTAGAGATGCTGATCAAATTTCATCGATCAAGTTGTCATGTGGCCCCTAGTCTAATTGGCTTGACATCACAAGAACCTTGTTGAGATATAGTATGGTGGTTGGAGGAAGTCGGCAAAAAACCTATTTGGGACTCATCAGCAAAGAGTAACTGGAGGAGTTTATGAAGGTAAATGACACAGTTCTTGAAGCACCTCTCAGGTTTGCAAGTGATGTTGGTCAGAGGTCATTTCAAATTAGGACCTCGACAAACTGAGTGGTCCAGACGCCAGGGCTTTAAAACCTATGATCCAACATATGGAAACTGAAATTCTCAGAGTGTTGATAATCTGGATGGTTTTACACTTCATTTATTATGGAAACATGTTCTTCTGGCTAGTGCTCTTGTTTCGATCTGAAATTATTCCATGGCTTACACTAATAATTCAGTTTTGAAAGCGGCTACCACTTAATCATTTTACATCACACAATTCCATACATCAATCTGTATCCTTGTTTTCATTTCGAAAATAAGAAGTCATTCATGAAATCATGAAATTCTTCACTATAGTGACAGAGTATTGATACCAGTAATAATAATAAACAGAAGCATAATATCCACGTTGTAATTAATAATTCATACCAGATGATTGATAATTTTTGAAATTTATCCAAAGAAAGCGTTGAATATTCATCATACACCAGGGCCTTATTCAATATTTGGTAGTGGGTGCGTAATTAGTTGTTTGCATCATCAGAAACGACTAGACTGAAACTTCTAATAACACAATTTAGTTTCAATATGGATATGTCTCACAGATCTTTCGGCATTCTATTTGTAAAACTGTATAAATTCAATAATAGATCATGCTCAGAGATGTTATCTGTGTCATGATGGTAGAAAAATGCAATATGAAAATCTTATTTCATTCACCTTTAGATAATTAAGTAATCTTTCATCTTCATAAATTAAAAACAAGGTTTCTCTGAAATTTACTTAACATCCACTAAACAGAAGTGTTATACGTGACAGACAGCTGTAAATATTCAGTACTAGATTGATCACGATTTTCAATACAAAGTATTGAACATTACTGGAATGTAGTATTCCTAGCGATCTTATGAACTTACTACATACTTACGCCTGTTACTCCCAATCGAGCATCGGCCACCGACCAGCATTCTACAAATCACTATGTCCTGGGTCTTCATTCCCAGTTCTTTTCCATTCTTCTCATGTCTGTCTTCATTTCTCGGTGTGATGTGTTCTTTGGTCTTCGTCTTCTCCTCCTTTGACCTTGACGATTCCATATGAGGACTTGTCTTGTGATGCAGTTGAGTGCTTTTCTCAATGTGTGTCTTATCCACTTCCAGTGCTTCTTCCTGATTTCCTCCTCCTCCACTCGAATCTCTTTTGTTCTCTCCCACAATAGATTGTTGCTGATAGTGTGGTGTCTGGCCAACGGATCCGAAGTATTTTGCGTAGACAGTTGTTAATAAATAGTGGTATGTTCTGGATGTTGGTTTTCGTATTTCTGCAAGTTTCCGCCTCATACAGTAGAACTGTTTTGACATTTGTATTAAAAATGCTGACCTTTGTGTTGGTTGATAGTTGTTTTGAGTTCCAGATGTATATATGCTCTTGCTTTAGCGATCTGCGCCTTCACATCTGCATCAGATCCATCGTGTTCATCAGTGATGCTGCCCAGATATGTCAAGGTTTTTACATCTTCCAAATGTTCTTCATCTAGTGTGATTAGATTAATGCATGCTGCGTTGTACCAGAGAATGTTGCTTTCCCCTTTGTGTATGTTGAGTCTTACTGTTGTTGAGGCTGCTGCTACACCGGTCGTCTTCTCTTTCATTTGTTGTTACGTGTGCGATAGGAGAGCCAGATCATCTGTGAAGTCTAGACCTTCCAGCTGCATCCTATGCGTTCCCCCAGATGTGGACGTCTTCATGATCCAGTCGACCACCACCTGGAGCCCCTCTGGGGCTACTACCGGCCCCACACCCAGATAAAAAGAGGAGAGCTGGGCATGGAGTTAGCGACCCCATCCCGTAGAAAACCAACTCGCTAAAAAACGCTATCCAGATCTTATGAAAGTTTCTAAAAAATATTGACCGATGATGTAAACTTATGTTTGTCTTTATAGTTAACTAATATGAAAAATATCATAGTAAAATGATACGGGAAGTTGAACTAATATTAAAGCGTATAACCTGTTGTAACGGGGAGTATTTTTAACAGATAATACCAACATCTACAATTCATCAGGTTCATTTAAATAAATTAATGAAGTATTAACCTTTATTTAAATGTCAAGGTCAACTTAGGAGATAAACAATATAAGAAAATTAAATATTACCTCTATACCATTGAATTGATGGAATATATATTTATTACTGAAATAGGCATCACATAGGATGTGGATCATTCGTAAAGAGTTGGTTTATCACAAACTGGAATTAAACTAAGAATCGATTTTAAAAAATGACCTCTAAATCTTTTGCGTATTATATGCTTGGTTATTTAGTTGTTTATTTTAAGCACTACATTCTGATTGAGGTTAACCTCAACGCTTCTAATACTCAATAAGTACAACGTACCCAGAACACTTGATCATCTTTTTATTCATTTTTACTACATTTTAAGCTTTAGTTTTTTATTCTATACCAGATTTATGTTTTTCATTTTGTTCGTCGAAATTTTCATAGTAGACAGTTGCTTTCAGATTATTCAAAACTAGTGGATAATTTCGGCAAATGCCCAGTATTAGTTATAGGTTATTATTATTATTATTTTTAATTTTGTCATCCCATTAGGTATAAGTTGTAATCATCATATTTCAAGTGGTTGCTTTGTATTAAATGCTTATGATGTGATAAAACGTAGGCCAGTAATAATATTTAGTTTCAAGCGATTATTCAGTCAGCCTGAGATTTTGTGGAGATTGTAGAATTTTCCTAATTTATATCACGGACTGATCATAATTGATCCACCAATAAAAACCGGTAAACACTAGAAAACTGTTTCATCCTAGTATTTGACAACGCAGAAGTAAGTAATATACGACCATGCCAATGGGAAATTGAACCCACTATCTTCAATCTCGCATATGAACGCTTAATATTTATACCACTGAATCAATATCTAGTGATGTAGATACCTAACTTCAATTGTTTCAATGTATCGAGTGACCATCTTTCATTGCCTACAGTGGATAACTATCTGACACATAATATAGTTGGACTCCATTGGTTATGAATGTTCAGATATCCAGTGCTCCTTAGTTTACACCAGTGGTCTAATTGGCATCAGTCCGTGATTTAAACTATGATTATTCACTTGTTATTTATTTATAATAGGAAGTATTTAGGAAACACCTTTCTTGAATTAAGATGTTTGGATTGTTTTGTTTTTGTGAGTTTCGGTGTACTAAGGAAAAAATCGATATAGAATCTAACAAACGTTCGTAAATTCTCTTAAAAATCTTCAATGAAACTTTAATTATAATGAATAACGAAAATATTAATTGTTTACTTGAATCTTCCCATTGATGTTTAGGACTGCAGTTAATCAGTCTCTTATTGGCATATATGCATACTATACGTAATGACTCGATATTGCCTTAATTCACAAGCACTATAAGCATCAATGGGAAGATTCAAGTAAACAATACTAAATGAATTTAAACTTCACCCCATTGCACAAGTGAGTGACTATCAGGACTCAGTAGCTAAATGGATAACGTGTTGATGTTTGAAGCGAACGGTATTGGGTTCGAGCCCCAGAGCGAATATCAACTCGAATGTAGGCACATTCAACTGGTGAGTCCTAAATAAAACGAAACGCACATCCTGAATTCCACTGCTAGCCACTATCAATCTTGGCTTATAAATATTTAAACCGTTTTTAATTAGACAAACAATATCTACATTTATTCGATAACAAAAACTAAATATCAGAATCGATTTCAATCAAAATTTAGGATATTATTGGCCTAAAAGAGATTGGTGATCGGATCATTTCTTACTGATTCGATATTTCAGTGTAAAATATGCATTAAATATTATGAATAATTCAAATAGTCCATTGGAAGGGAGTTTGGAATGAATGTAGTTAAAACCCATAACAACGTATTAAATGCCTTCGGTGACAAAATATAAACTAGAAGTCATCCAATGTCTTATACTTAATATTATTCGACCATAGGTGTATTGGATTAAGGAATATAGAGATTAGACGCCGAGTATTGAGATGACAAACTCGTTGGCCAGGTAGTGAATTTTTTCTGACTAACATGATTGGGATATCTATTACGTAAGCACAGTCATCGCCTACCTTGATATACGGTATTGGCTGATGTAGAAGTAACTAGAGACGACCAAACTGAGGCATGAAATCAGTTAATGAGGTCATCGGTTTTTAAACTCAGCCAGGCTGTTTGGTGCAGATTACCTGGTTGGGCTCAGTAGAGTTATTTCAACCAGTAATTTGATACTTGAGTAATGATGTTCAGAATCGGTCATAATGGTGAATATGGATTCACTATTTATCTTATCATAAAGATTTTGACTTTCAAAATTACACCATACTTTATAAAACTCCACAAACTCGTTCGCTCTACTTCAAACATATCATTTATGGTTGAAAAATTGTCTGCTATACTTCTGATACTGTTATTACTTCTACTACTCTGGCGTTCATCTTGATAAGTTCAACTCACTGTGATTATGCAACTGATGTGTGATAGTGAAAGTAAAAATTCATTGGTCACTGAGCGTAGACAAACAGACTCAGCCTTCGGATTATTAATTATGTGATTCCCTTTCCTGTTATTGATTTCTACTCCATACTCACTGAGTATGATTGCTTGTAACTATTTTTAATAAGTATTATCTAGTGTTAACCTGGTTCTTTATTCTGGGTCATGAATCCTGGATCTGATATAACGTGACAAGTTTCATTATCGTATTCACGTATTATCATGGTATTTTTATTTATTTATTTTAACACATAGATATTGGTACAAAGAGACACCAAATACATATGTGCCACACAGATCTCATTTGATATATGTGAGGGCTGTAATACTGCCCGGGTGCCCAAACCGAAGCAGTTGGTTTTCTTAAGGGGCCACACCCGGAGCCTTCGACCTATAGGTCTGATCCACAAGGCAGTCGAGCAACATCAGGAGATGTAGTCCCATGGTAGCCGGTGACCAACGTTTGGTCCATACGCCATCGTTTCCTTCAGGATGCTGGAGCCCATGTGCACCATTGGTTTGGAATCAGGGTTTCCAACTCTCCTAGGTGGACTCTCCGTGTCCATCAACTCGGTTAAAGCGCCAGACATTCGCTTTTCGTACTCTCGATTTCGTAAACAACAGTAATGTCGGGGGAAGTTATTTAGTAGGACTTCCCTGATGGTGGTTGTATGCACGTGGCCATATGGGAGCATTTCGCGAGGGAGAGAGGACTCTCCCCACTCTCGGCCGTACCAGGGCATTTGGGGGCACAGTGTACCACTGAGAGAGAGAAATAGTTTAAACCATCTGTTATGTCAATAACTTATTAACTTGAGCCAATGTACATATGTGCTAAGTTCCACTTGTATGTATCTGGCAGACTGATTGAATGATTTCCATTTCTTTCACATCAGCAACAAATTGATGAAAGCAAGGAAAATGTAAAGGAATTACAAACAATGAAGAAAGTTGAAAGTATCAAGAAAGAAAAAGCAGATGTCACAGCATGTCATAAAATTCAAGAAGAACGTGAAATATTGATGAAAAAATTAAATGAATTAAGGTAAGGTTATAAATTTTTTAAAAATATAATAATGTGGAAGGATACAAGTAAACAACACCAAGTAAGTTTAAAACTTCACTCCATTTCACAAGCAAGTGGCTATTAGGACTCAGTAGCTAAGTGGATAACGCGATGGCGTGTGGAGCGAATGGCACTAGATTCGAGTCTTGGAGTGAACATCAACTCCGAGATGCAGGCACGTCTAGCTGATGAGTCCCAAATAGGACGAAACGCGCGCCCTGAATTCCACTGCTAGCCACTATCCATCTTTGCTTATAAAGCTTGTGACTTAAGGCAGTATCGAGGCCGGTCGCGGAAGATGCACATATTGCCAACAAGAGACTGATCAAATGCAGTCTTAAATAACAATGGGAAGATATAGTTAGACAACACTAAATGAATTTAATATAATATTCTGTTGAAGAAATAAGAAAATGGCAATTCATTTTACCAAACTACGTGATTTAAACGAAACAACTAATCAAAATATTCACAGAAATGGGAATATCAATTATCTAAAAATAAATTAATCTGTTGGAGGATGAAATACTCTAAGCAAAAAGGATTTCCACTTCAAGCGAGGAAATGTATAAATGACGATGGAGATGAGATGGATAGAAGATATCATATTCATAGTTACACAGTCAGTGAATTGGTGGTGGATATCGTTAAATCTTCACATTTTATATCACGAACTTAGTTGTATTAACATAGAATACGAGGGAACACTGGATAGTTGTGGCGTCCTAGTAAGGGGCTTCTCAGCAATACGCATCTACGATCTCATAAAAGATCGAACCCGAAACCTTCAGTTTCGTGAACGCTTAGCCTTTAGACCACTGAACTGGCGACCGAAACTGTACAGAGTTAATTACAATCGGAAGAGTGTTTTAAATCAGATGACTAACATCTGGTGTCAAATATATATACATATATGCATTCATGTTTTACCGAGAATTGTTAAATAATCTGTAGAACAGTTATTTCAATCATTATAGTGAAATGATAGTAACGCTTACTAATGATTAGTTGCTCATTGCTCTGATGACTGCATTATTACTGCTCTTTTATTTAGTTGGGTAGGCTATAGAGATCAATTTATTGTTAAAGGAATGTTTAAGAAAAGATGAATGTTACCAGTGGAACTATTAAAAATCTAGAGAATACTAGACAGCTGATCAGTACTCGTTTAAAATTTGTCATCAACCCTAGAAAAATTCTTTAAATTGAGTTAACTTTTACAATCTATTGAATCACACGACAACCGTACACTTATTAATAACTGAAAGATATGACACCCTAGATTGAAACGAAATCAGCAAAATGTATATTTAGTTGGTAAGATAAATAGTACGGTTGCATATGACCAGTCAAGCTAACTGGAATTTGATCGCCTGACATGAAGGTTTAATCGATTTTACGAAGATAAGCAGAAGATATTTTACTTGTGAAGATTGTGTTAGTTAAGGTATTTTTTCTGGAGATTCCTTGATACACGTTTTTAATTGAACACTCATAACTCTATTTGATATTAAATACGGTAATACATAGTCAACTATTAAGTAGTATAACATAAAGAACATGCTTGTATGTTTAAGGATCTTTTGAGTATAATTATTACACTTCAGTCAGATATTATAAAAGTTGATGAAATGTGTATGGTGATCGACAGTGTAAGTTATTCAGGAAACAATGGATTGTTGTGTTGGTTGAGATATACATTAGTTTAATGTAACTATATATATATTGACACTTACGAAACCTTTAGGATACATAGAAAATTGAATGAAACTGAGATTTAAATAAAAACAGAACAGTTAGTGGTAGCAAAATGATGACACAGGGGAAATACAGACTTCTTTGTAAGCTGTTTTTCAATATTCAATTTTAATGAAGACCTTCTGACTCCCAGGGCAGAGTTTAAAAGGTTTGAATAATTTTTTCTGGTTAGCGTTTTTTTAGCGAGTTAGTTTTCTACAAGATGGAGTCGCTAACCCCATGCCCAGCCATCCTCTTTTATCCGGGCTCGAGACCTGCGGTAGCCCCTGGAGGGACCCCATGCGGAGTTATTTCAATTTTACTAAGTTCAAATAAAATAGTATATTCATAAAAGGTTTAGTTATTTTGTTAATACACTACTTATATTAATTTCAGATGGTTCTTAGGGAGAAACTATAATTTATGGACGTACCTATCAGATTTACGTTAATAGGTCTTGGATTTCAGAGCGAAATTCTTTATTTATTTGGATAAATAGCGTCTTTGCATTTTAGATGATGTCAGTTCGTGATAAAAATTCTAAATCTAATCCCTATCCCCAACCATCAACTGTAAATCACAATTCTTATCCTTCACACAGGTTTAAAACCCTCATTTAGTCCTAGTTGGTAGGTGGATATTCCCAAGGCCACTTTATCGTCTCTCAAAGGTCGTCCATCAATTTTAGTCTCAACGGTTCTTAGAAGTTTTCCATTTGTAGAATGATTTATTTTAATCTTTTATTATGGTCTATTTTATTACTTTTTTAACAATGAATTGCAGGGAAATTAATCGCTGTCTTCGAGATCTAAAAGATGAAACATCTAATGATAAGGATTTGACAGACTATGACAGGATATTAAGTCCAGAAGCTTTTCATGTTAATGAAAATAAGAATGAAGAGAAATTATTGAAAAGAACACATTTTAACAAATTACCTATTAGACTTGAAAATTCAATAGATGAAGAGAGTGAAGACATGTATCTACAAGAAATAAAGAATTACAAGTATGTAAATATATAGATATGTGATTTTTCATTTTTAGCCTTTTTGTAGCGAGTTATTCTCCTAATCAATGGGGTCGATAACCCCATACCCAACCATCCTCCTTTATCTTGACTTAAGACCGTCAGTAGCCCCAGGGGGGCTCCAGGCGAGGAAAAATATATTTGTAAAATCTCAGCGAATGATTTTGAAGTAAATCCAACGTTTTGCCTGACAATCTGGTCGAAGCTTTTCAAGGAATTTTAATCAAACATTAAAATTATCGAATATAAATAGGTGCATTATTCTCCGGTTCATTGTATACTGAATAAGTCATCCAATCAACGTTAGATTTACTTCAAATTCATTCGCTGAGATTTCACAAATACATTCTTCCTTTTTAATGTCTTGCATCAATTTGGCGCCCAAATATTGTGAAACTGTTCGGTCAAATTTAGACGAAAGTTCTTGTATTGTTTTGTATACTTGCAGTATATGTAAATATTTAAATAGAGCCAAAATGATCCTAAATTATTTCAGGATCAAATATGTCAGATCATGTTATTATTGATCTGTTGTTTTCTATAGTCATTTAAAAATATACAAATGCTAGTTTCCGAATAATAAAATAGTACATATAAGTTATCTACTCACTACAAAGTCAAATAATTCTGTATTAGCTCTATACACTTCAATCGCACATTTCATTTAGACTATTAAAATGATTTGTAACGAGATATATTACAGCGGAATTTCTTAAGTTTATTTTACCTATTACTGATTGTCAATTGAATGTAATTGTAAATAAAAACATTTCATCTATTAGGTTAAAGTGTTGGAGTGATCCAGAAAAACTCTTTGAAAAAAGCCAAAAAACGGCTCTGAAAACTCGCAGAAGCATCTTATCCAATCAGAATTCACTTGAAGTTTTGCCAGAAACATCTAGAAAGTGAAAACTCATATGTCGAGTTTCTGATTGGATGATTACCTATACTGCTACTATGTTTAGTAGCATTCCAGAATTTTCAGGGAAACCAAGGCCATCTAAAATACTATAAATACCCTGGATTTTCTGTACATAAACGAACCTTGGAGTAAGGCGTTTCTTCCATGTTTCGCACCTTTTCTCTCGTGTTTAAGTCGCTGTGTCGATTTAGCCCTGGGGGTTACTAGAAGAGTTTAGGAACCGAATCTAGCGTTCCATTAGAAGACTTATCAAAAGTAACGAAAATCACTATAAAACATTGTAGATAAATAATCTGTTCATTTTTTTATAACAGATTACTGACTGTTTATGATGTATGTGTACGTGTGTGAATGTTCACTCCGGAACTGATCATTTATGAATGGGTTTACTAAAAAAATATTGGCTTCATAATAGAAACTATGAAATAGTCCATCCTTAGAACCTAATGTCAAAACTTTATATTTAGAAGTATAAATTTGATGAGATTTTGTTTTGTCTTTTTTGTTCATCTTAACGATTACCTGTGCAAAATTTATAAAACTTTGTTTGTAAAAGATAGAATACAATGCTTTTACATAAAGATTTATTTCACAGTTTAGAAGATTTGAACGGATATGTATAATCAGAAAGGGTTTTGTGGAGATTTTAGTAATTTCAATAGTTGAAATCATGAGTCGATTGAAGCTAGACCACCATGGAAAACCTGGGAGCACTAGACGACCGTTTTGTCCTAGTACGGGACTCCTAAGCAGTGCGCATCTACGATCCCGCACCCCGCGAGATTCAAACCGAGGACCTATCAGTCTCGCACCAGGCGCTTAACTAACTAGACCACTGAGCCGGCATCGAACGCTGTTAATGTTTAACTTCAAACAACCCACAAAATTGCTCCGCCGTCCACCATTGTCTTCAGTGAGCTGATATTTCACCACAGACCTGGTTGAACTCCATTGGTTACGGCTTCTCACTAGCTTCATTTGACTCGTGAATTCATCTGTTGGGATATGTATAATGTCAAAAATTATATTAGTTATATTGTAGTGTCTTCTTTGATCAATCACCTTGATTACTGTTATCATATAAATCCCCAACAGTGTTTGAACTCAAAAGGCAATAAGAAGTGGCGACTACAGTATATTAGTGAATAGCACAAGATAACAAAGTTACAGGCAAATCGAGCGAATTGGAGTAGGGAAGCTAATGTGTGTCTATGTGAGCAAATACAGAGGTGAATGAATTTATAGTCAAATTGAATCAGGGAACAGTAAGGTAAGGAAAAAGTAATTGATAGGATTCGAGCCCAAATATTCATGAGAAAGAAAATGATTCATCGAGTGATGTTTAAGCGATTAACATTTAAGCTAATGAAAGATACATGCATAGGCTGTCACATGTGATCAAGTGGACACGTTTATACAGATATGATAGTGATAATCATTAGTATAAAGAAATATGCGAACTGTTCAAATAACATTGTCTGTCAAATAAGTTAATAAAAGTGTTTGACACAAAATAACCATAATGGAAATTGATTGAATGAGTGTTACTATAATAGCATCATGTTTTTTAAAGAAAGTTACTACTTACTCAAATGGAATTGCATAAACGGCCTTATTGTTGCAAATTTTTCATATGATTTGGATTTTTCTATTTGTGGAGACTGTAATATTTTCAAAAATGAATTTACGAATCAATCTAAGCTAGACCACAATTGACAAACTGGAAGTACTGGATAGTCGTCTCATGCTAGAATGAAACAGTCGTCTAGTACTTCCAGGTTTTCAATGGTGGCCTAATTTAGATAAATTTGTGAATTCAACTTTGAAAATAAGATTTCTTAGTGAAAGTTTACTTACTTGAATTGAAAACACAGTTAACATTATTTGAACAAATTAATAATCAAGATATAATGAAATACATTGTCGAGATACATTAACACATGCCAACCTTTCAATTTAGGGTAATGAACCAGCATTGTGAAACTTCAAACTACAATAAGACGTCTAATAAAACTCAGTTGATGTTGAAGTAGGAGGTACTATGTTATAAAGTGTTTCTAAAAACACCGGGACTGATGTTGTAGTTAATTCAGTTGATAAACTGAAAGAATGAATAGCTTAGTATCATGACATATTCCATTACCACCCACTATCAATCAGTGCTAAGATATGCTGTAATTCATTTGTGCAGAGAGACAGTATCCTAATATAACTAGTCAGCTCATCTGATAGTCTAACTATCCTTTATAAATAAAATCAGTATTTGAGTATGATATCATCTTATTGATAGACCATTAATATTACCGTATGATGGCTCGAGGTGAAGTCCAGCAAGCGTGTTTCGTCCTATTTTGGACTCATCTGCTGGAGTCTCCTGGATCTCAGAGTTGATATCTACTCCAGGACTCAAATCCAGTACAGTTCTCTTCAAATGCTATTGAGTTATCCACTTAATAATTGAATCCAAATATCCGCTGATTTTTGCAATAAAATGAAGTCTAATTCATGTTTATTAGTTATTTGAATCTTTTCATTAATGTTTAGGACTGCAATTGATTAGTCTCTTTCTAGCATATATACATCCTGTGTTTCAGAAACATCTAGTGACAAATCTACTTGTTATGTTCACCTATTATGTTCAATAAAAACATATCTACCTATCAATATACTCTACAAATTCTATTGAAATGTTTAAAAATTTTATATCTTATCATTACTTATTATTAGGAAGTATAAAGAAGATAATTTAGACAATAACAGTAAAAGATCATTTGAAGTAAGTGTTGGACATGACGTTTTTCGTATATTTGCAATTCAGTGCTATTGAGATAACTGTTATAACTTGTGATTTCTGTGTCCTGTTTATTGTATAACGGAACGATACCGCCAATCAGAGAACAGCGAACTATCGATTGAACCAGTGACGCATAAAACACGTGCGAGCAACTTAGAGTCCTGATTGGTTTTGCTCTCTGCCCAGCCCAGACAGTTGACTCCAGAACACCAATCTCAGCCTCTGCAATATGAATCATTTATTTCAAACATACTCGGTTTATTTCACTTGATATTGCCTTTTACTTGAATCTTCCCATTGATGTTTTTGGACTGAAATTGATCAGTCTCTTATTGGCATATGTGCATACTGTGCGTATGCCTCGATATTGCCTTAATTTACAAGCATTATATATCAACCAGACAGACCACAACGTACAATAAAATATGAAACAACATTTGTACAATATTTAGCCAAAAGTGGCTGTGAATGAGGGAGATAGTAATTAATAGACTGGCCATAACTTAAGAATGGTAAATCGTATAGTAATGGTTCATAAGTCAAAATAAAATTCATAATAAGAGGGATATGAATATGAACAGCTTAGTTACATAACAATTGAACGATAAAAATATACTCATAGCATTGGTCCATAAATGGATCCCAAACGTTACCATTCATTATTCTTATCGGGATATAAGAATAACTCAGAGATTTTCCCAACTGCACAATTAATAAAAATACGTAGCAATTATTAATAGTATTTTATTGTTCAATGATTGTATCCTTCAACTTTCTGGTAATTATGATCAATCATAAAATCTGTTTTTTTGCTTCAATTCAAATATCAATCATAAATAATGTTGTCTTTATCGTATGACAATATTCAAGAAAACTATTACTGTGTAAAGTATGATTCAAAAGATATCAAGCTTTTTAATATCCTCGATATGCTTGTTATAATGATTCAAAACAGAATACTGTTGGTTAGTTTTCTAGGTTAGTTCAATTTCAAGGTTGATTCGTAGAGTTCAAATAAGACTGGCATTTTTGTTGTTGATTGATGATTTGTTTACTTAACACACACACACACACACACAAAACTGTCCTAGTAGAGACTTGTAATGATTTGACAATAAAAGCTATATTTCAATTCCATGCACCACAAATCTTTAAGTAATAACTCAACATCTAGACTTTGTATAAGATAATCTGTTTATAGGGCTTCAGTATAATAACAACAATGCTATTGACAAGATTACTTTTGATGATCATTCTTTGAAAAATTAATACAATCACAAATATGATCTCTTTATCTGAAAAACAGCCTCAAAGCAAATGTGTTAAGTTACTTAATTATGTGATTATCTAATAAACAATTTAGTTGATAAATACTTAATTATATTTATCACTGATAATCTAAAGAAAACTCGTTTCCTCAGGTGTATGTAGTCCTATTATGGTATTCCTGAGCAGTGCGCATTCACGATCCCACGATCTGGATTCGAACTCGGGATCTTCGGTCTCGCTCACGAACACTTAAACTCTAGACCACTGAGCCAACGGGGATCCAACGGTGTTAATCTTTAACTTCAACCAATCCAATAAGTTTGAAACTACCTTTGGTCAAGTTGTCATTATTTTCAATTTACTGTAGAATATCGTTGAAACTTTTCCATGAAAAACACTCCCATTTAAAGTCTACATACAAAGATCATAAGTTTGGAAACACTTATCTCTATGTTCCGTTATTATTTTAAAAGCATATCTTTTTATCTAAACTAAATTCATTTATAACCAATGAATAGCGCTATATTCATACAGCACCATACATACAGTTTGTATTATACCAGCCCCTGAAATCAGTTATAATGTTTTTCTAGTTGTTGCTTTTTAATTACATTGAAAAACTTGCAAATTTCTCTTTTTGGTTTTCTTCTATTCTAATAAAAAAAAATTTGGCATTTTGTCAGCTGAATGATTCAAAATCATTAATATTCAAAGTATTATTGATTGGCAGTCTTGGTGTTGGTAAACAAGCTTTATTGAACAGGTTATCATCAAATAGTTTTGAACAACCTTTGGATCTAGATGAAAAGAAGAATCACATTACAATATCTTCATCTTATGACATAAAAATTATAATTTATCAACGTAAATTAGATGATGTAAATTATTTAATTCAATTTATGAAACCTCCTACTATTGATTTGTAAGTGAACATATTTTTTTTCATTTCCACAGTTTAAATCAATCTAAGTTAGAAACAACCATTAAAAAATTTGGAAGTAATGGACAACCATTTCATTGTAATAAAGGAATCATCTGTAGTGTGTATCCACGGTCCTACATCAGGTTTTTCGAACTCAGAACCTATAACTTTACACGCGAATGACTAAGCTCTAGACCACTGAGTAGGAATCTAACATTGTTAATGTCTAGCTTTAATCAGTTCATGATGCTGTACAATCCCCATTCATAGACTATGGTAAATAACTGTCTTACACCCAACAATGGTGGTCTAGTTAAGATCAATTCATGATATAAACAGTAAAAACTTTACAATGTCCACAAATTTCCTATAATTTTTTAATTGTTTAATGCAGTCCTCATAAGCGTATTTACGATCACTGTTTAAAACATGGTTCTATGTGATTAGAGTCTTTAAGTTTACAGAAGACTAATTCATATTCATATTATTGATTCAAGTAACTTGAACTGACGGTCTAAAAAGCAAGATGAATTTGATTAACTTTTAGGGGCCCAGTTTTTTAGTGAAAAAAACAGAGACATGCTAAGATCCATCAAATTATCCAGGATCAGAAAATTGCAAACTGATTTTAGGTAGAAAACCATTTAAAGTCAATTATCACTTGACAGTTGTTTTCACCTACATAGGGACTTTATGAGAGTGTGCTCCCAAAAACATTGATCGAGATTTCAAATTCCAAAATAAACAAATATGATTTTAGACTATTGGAATTGTGAAATATTGTGTATCAGATCATCTATTTCAGTGACTTGTGCCTTGACGGTCTTGAAGATGCAACTTCGATCTTCAGTGATGTTGTAAAAGTATATTTCTGAAGGGTTGTCAGACAAATAATTCCTATAGTTATAATTCGGAATCTACCTCTTATGTAGAGAGGACCAGGTGAAAATCGATCCCGGAAATATGCAAAAGTTTACAGGTGAATAATTGCTATAGAAAGTATAATTGATAAAAATGACAATTTTATTTTATTTTTGACTAGTAACAAAAGATGAAATGAGTATATATAAACATGAAAAGAGAGAGATAGAGAAAGCTCTTTTATGCAAGATATTTGATCCAGTTACTATTTAATTAAGACAACAATCTATAAACAGTTACCATGTTCTCACCAAAAGTTAATTCACAAGCTATTCTAAAAACACTTTCGGGAGGTACCTCTAGAAGTAATTTTTATGTTAATACTACCATAAATCTTTGATAATCTTTGTGTATTCTGTAAGATAAAGGATACTCCTATTGTAAATATATGCAACACTACATCTTTGACAGTAAATTGTAAAAACACTAATATCTGAACGATTGAAAAAAAACGAATTCAAATCCTTTCGTTTGTAATGATTTCCATACACACTAATACAGTAATCTTCAAAAGTTTGCTTTTTGTTTTTTTACACTTTCCTCTAATGATAACTACTGATCGCTACTGTTTTTTTTCTCTCTTCATTTTCCACTTTCCCACCCCCACCCCCAATATGAATCACATGACAACAATGAATCATTGACAGTTTAAATCTTCATGATTTTATTGGTCATAAAACATGTCGTGCTTTTTATGAAAAATCTGATGGAATAATCCTTATCTTTGATATTTGGTCAAAAGATACATTAACTGAATTAGAAAAATATTATTATACATCTAAAGAAAATCAAAATCAAATTATTCATAAACCTATTTATATGATATTAGGTAATAAAAAAGATTTAATTCAAACACAACCAAATGTATTACATAATAAAATACCTGATAAATGTATAACAGATTTTGTTAATGTAAGTTTCGTTTGTTTTTATATTTTTAATTGATTGTGTTTTTGAATTGATTTTAATGGTTGAGATCATGAGTCAATTAAATGTAGACCAATATGGAAAACTTGGAAGTATTAGAAGGGCGTTTCGTCTTATTGTGAAACTGCTTAGCAGTGCACATTCACGATCCCGCCTCACAAGATTCCAAATCCGAAGCTATCAGTATCGCGTGCGAACGCTTAATCTCTAGACCACTGAGCCGGATGGCATCCAGCAGTGTTAATGTCTAACTTCAACTAATCCATGAAATTGAGCAATACATCCATCATTGTCATCAGTGAGTTACTATCTCACAACAGACCCGGTTGAACTCCATTGGTCTCTGCTTCTCAGTGGAACTCCAGGAAGTACCTCTTGGAGACTGTCACTAGTGAGAATATGATGATTATAATCAGAGATATTATATTTTAATCTAATTGTTGAATTCATGAGTCAATTGAAGCTAGATTACCATGGAAAACCTGAAAGAACTAGAAAGCCTTTTGTCCTATTGTAGGACTCCTCAGCAATGCACACCCAAGATTCCGCCTCGTGGGATTCAAACCCAAGATCTATCATTTCCGCGCGAGTTTAAGTTTTAGAGATATTAGTTTAAATCGAATGATTTCATCTTGAAAATAATTATGTTCTGTTGAATTGATTTGTAGTAATGATATTGTTTTCAAAAAACAATGAAAGCTTTACAATTTAATTGTTCACCCACTGTGAATCCAACCTCGAGAAAATCAAGAATCTTTACTTCATAACGTAACTGTACTTACTTACGCCTATTAACGCTCAGGGCGGAGCATAGGCCGCTCACTAGCATTCTCCATTCAACCCTGTCCTGGGCAACCCTTTCCAGCTTTTTCCAGTTGCTATTCATCCTTTTCATATTTGCTTCCGATTCTCGGTGCAGGATGTTCTTTGGCCTTTCTCTTTACCGTTTCCATTCAGGATTCCAAGTTAGGGCTTGCTTCATGATGTAGTTTGATGATTTCCTTAATATGTGTCCTATCCATTTTCAACTTACATACTTACTTACTTACGCCTGTTACTCCCAATTGAGCATAGACCGCCGACCAGTATTCTACAAACCACTATATCCTCAGCGTTCCTTCCCAGTTCCATCCAATTGTTTTCCATTATTCTCATTTCTGTCTCCATTTCTCGAAGTAATGTTTTCTTTGGTCTTCGTCTCCTCCTCCTTTGGCCTTGACGATTCCATGTGACGGCCTGTCTTATGACGGAGTTGAGTGCTTTCCTCAATGTGTGTCCTATCCACTTCCAGTGCTTCTTACTGATTTCCTCCTACTCCACTCGAATCTGGTTTGTTCTCTCCCACAATAGATTGTTGCTGATAGTGTGGTGTCTGGCCAACGGATCTGAAGTATTTTGCGTAGACAGTTGTTAATAAATAGTGGTATGTTCTGGATGATTGTTTTCGTAGTTCTGCAAGTATCCATCCTAAACAGTAGAGCTGTTTTGACATTTGAATTGAAAATGCTGATATTGGTGTTGGTTGACAATTGTTTTGAATTCCATATATTTTTCAGTTGTAGATATGGTGCTCTCGCTTTACTAATTCACGCCTTCACATCTGCATCGGATCCGCCGTTTCTTTTCCTGATTTCCTCTTTAGCTGGAAGTTGGTTTGTTCTCTTCTAGAGTAGTGTGTTGCTGATGGTATCCGGCCAACGGACATTCAGTATCTTACGTATTTAGTTTTTTGGATGATGGTTGTGGTAGTTCTCTAAGTTTCAGCTCGTATATTGAAGATTCACACTTTGATATTAGTTGACAGTTGTTTTGAATTCCATATGTTCTTCAACTGTAGAAGTGCTTTCCTTTCATAAACACTTAAAATAATTAGTATAGTTACGTTATATTCCAACTTTGCTAAAAAAAGACGCTAACCAGAATAACGTAATTGTACTAATTATTTTCAAGGAAATTTCACTATACAATATTATAGTTCCTAATTAACCTCAAAGAAAAGTTGAAAGCTTTGCATATACACTTATGATCCATATAAGAAGTAAGATGAAATAAGTAAAGAAAAAACACTTTAAATCACTCAAGAAAAGAGGGAAATTATCAAGTCTAAAACATATTACACAGGTTTAGCAAACATTTGATAAACGTTTCAGTGTAGTAGACTAATGTTGAATAGTAGAATACAACTAAAGTTTATAATCATTGTACGTCTATTTTTCTACAAGAAACTTAATGTCACAATTTAAAGTTGAAAAATACACAGAAAAATCAATTCAATAGGTAAATAAATAACCCTAATCTGTTCCTTTTACGTGTATTTTATAGTAATTTTGTTATATAGTTGAAGTAGAAATTACTTGCTTAACTTAGGCTCTATACTAGTTGGCACTAGCCACTAGAGCATATTTACAATCTTCAGGTAAATGATGCTACCAATAGGAATTGAACATCCATCATTACTATCAGAATAGGTTTTGTGTAGATTTCACTGCTGAGGAGTCCCATACTAGGACGAAACGGCCGTCCAGTGCTTCCAGGTTTTCCATGGTTGTCTAGCTTCAATTGACTCATGATTTCAACCAATGACAAATCATTACGTTTTACAGTCAGGAAAGTTACAACTAATGTAATTACTTAACAGTTACTTAATTTAAAGTAATGAATTGTTATCAAATTAACATTTATGATTTATTTGTTTAATAAATGAAAATCTTATTGTTTAGGATCTAGATGGTACATTTTTTGAAATCAGCGCAAAATCAGGAGAAAATGTTCAAGAGGCTATAGACGTATTTTTAAGGTAATTTAAAGTATAAATGAAAATCATTCGATTTGACTTTTTTTCTACAAAAAAGAAAGTAATGACAAATAAATATACTATAAGACTGTAATCATCGAAATTTGCATTATGATGAGACTATAATTTATGAATGAACCAATCAGATTTACGATAACAGGTCTTGGATTTCAGAGCGAAATTCTTTATTTATTTGGGTAAATAGCGTCTTGGCATTTTAGATGATGTCAGTTCGTGATGAAAATTCTAAATCTAATCCCTATCCCTAACCATGAACTGTAAATCACCATCCTTATCCTTCACACATGTTTAAGACTCTCATTTAGTCCTAGTTAGTATTTGATTATTCTTAAGGCCACTTTAACGTTGTTCAAATGTCGTCCATAAATTATAGTCTCATCTTCATGATTTGTAAATAGATTCATACACTGACTGAATGTATGATATTTCCTTTATGTAACATCGCGATATGTGAATAGAAATTTACTTGATGACCTAAAAGTTGATTTAATTTGACAGTTATCTTAAAAACTGTACAGATATACATATACCGGGAAGTTTTAAACATACAAATACTGAATAAATAATGAATTTTTGTCTAAAATATGATACAAGAGCGTTTTATGTCATCTATTTAATTTATCGTAATCTAAGATTTGTTAGTGAGACTATAATTTATGAACAACCTTTGAGTGAAGCCAAAGTGACATTGAGAGTGTCTACCTACTTATAAAGCAGTTTGAAGAATAAGGATTATGATTCACAGTTGATGGTTAGGCTAAGGAATTCCATTTACGGTTTCTCATTACAAACTGACATAAGCTAGAATTCCAAAACGCTTTTTAACCAAATAAATGGATGAATTTCGCTCCAAAATCCAAGACCTGTTATCCTAAATCTAATTGGTTCGTCCATATATTATAGTCTCGCCCACACTAGTAGATTAATATGAGACACTTCAACAGCTTTTATTCATGAAACCTTCAGTAGTACACTTTAATACCTTCAAATAATAACTCAAATTGATCAGTTATTGAATATTAACTTATAAATCTAGATTTAATGCGTTTACCACAACATTTGAATGTACTGGCAACGGTTCCTGATGTGATCAACGTCATACATTGTTAAAGAGTCCTAAAATAAGACAGACTGACCATTCAATTCCTATTGATCTTCTATGATTTTTGAACTAATCTAAGTTCTTGACGTAAATCATTTTTAGAATGAAATAAATCTACAATCAACTAATTAATTAAAAATAAATAAATATTAAGAACTAATAACAATCGAGTTCTTTAGGGGTACATTCTAAAATGAACCCATGACATTGATTATTATTAAACGTGGTTTGATAAGGTGCCTATCCAACAGGCTTGATCGAATTTGTAGAAATGGCACCATTGATGATGATGTTAAGTTGCTAAATAAAACATCAATGGAAAATGGCTATCCTCTGAAATTCATAAATGGATGGAAAGTCTATGGTACAATGAGACCGACTGTAGCCTTGGTAGAAAAAAGCCTGTCTACATCACCTTACCATTCAGAGGTGATTCAAATAGCCTTTATTAAAACAAAGGCTTAAATCAGTCATCAACAAAACGTATTGCGCAGCAAAGGTCATTATCAAAGAAAGAACGAGGTGCATACTTCATTCAAAAACTAAAAGACCTGAAAACGATTGCGTCACATCCCACTATGTTTACCAGTTTAAATATGTATGTGGTCACACATACATAGGGAGGAGCAATCGTGATCTCAGGATTAGGGTGTGTGAACATGTACCAAAATGGTTGCAGAAACAAATTGAATCAAGTGACCTAATAAGGGTAGAGGATAAACATCTATCGTCCTCACAATTGATTGATCACTAGGTGGTGATCAATGTCATGTGTGTCAAGTCCTTATTAGTGCAGATCTAATGCTATCGACCAAGTTGCAATGTGACCACCAATCTAGGTGACTCTGACTGTGAAGTTGGGTGACACGGGTTCGAATCCGTCAGGGAGCATCAGTTCCCTCAAGATTACAGGTACACCTTGCTGACGAGTGCCAAGTAGCACGAAACTCGGGTCCAGGGTTTCCTGTCGACTCTCTCCAACCACCATCTAGTCACATTCATCATCCTCTATTGCTAAACATATAATCGAAACAGGCCATACGATTGATCTTAACTCGGCTTTTGTGGTGTTATATAAAAGTGTAAAAGGCTGTATACTAAGGTTTATTGAAGCTTTGGCCATACGAAAATGCAAACCTCCTTTTGTTTATTCAAAAACAGTTTGTTCTCACCTTAAACCTACCCTGGTAATATTGGCTTATTATCCAGAGTGATTGGGTTTCAAATTGTGTTCACATTATTATTATTATTCTTGTCTCCTCTTACCCCATTGCCAGTCTAGTTGACCTTCCATTTTTTTATATATAAAATGTTCTTAACAAATATATACGTGAGCGAACAATTGTTTTCAATAACTTCATCATCAGGCTCTACAGTTATAAGTCCATAATTATAATATTTTACAAAGGCCAAACTTAAGGCATGTATTATTGAATTTAACGATGTTATGTGTTAAAAATATTATAATTATGGACTTATAACTGTAGAGCCTGATGATGAAGTTATTGAAAACAATTGTTCGCTCAAATATTCTTCATTTTTGAATATTCTATGAGGATTTTTAAACTACTGAAATATATATGTAATTTAAACAGTTGAGATCATGAGTCAGTTGAAGCTAGACCGCTATGGAAAACCTGGAAGCACTGGACAGCCGTTTCGTCCTATTGTGGAACTCCTCAGTAATGCGCATCCACGACCCCGCCTCGTGGGATTCGAACCCAGTACCTATCAGTCTCGCGTCAGGCGCTTAACAAACTAGACCACTGAACTGGCTGGCATCCAACGGTGTTAATGTCTAACTTCAACTAATCCACGAAGTTGAGTGACACATCCACCATTGTCATCAGTGAGTTACTACCTCATAACTGACCCGGTTGAATATATGTGTGATCAGATTGTTCAAAATGTATTGCGCTAATATATCATCACATAGTCCTGATAACCTTCGTCTTCTTATTTACATTATGGAAATTTATCAAACAGGACTAATTGCTTTAAATATTATTAATTTCTATCTTTTGTTTGTTTTGTTTTTTTTTCATTATAGAAAACTTAAATTAGCTAGTGAGAAAACAAACCAATCAAAAGTTAAGGAGAATAAGAAAATGGGTTGTTGTAGTTGTTGTTTCTTGTAAACATTTAATAGAAAAAATAATAATACATGATTGAATGTTTCACATAAAGTGAAAAAAAGATGTTTTTCAGATTATTTTAGTCTCAATATAGAGAAGAAATGAAATTTTATTTTTGGTGTAATGCAGGTAGATGTAGAACTACGCCTGGAGCCCCACTGGGGCTACTGCAGGTCCCAAGCCCGGATAAGGGAGGAGGGATGGGCATAGGGTTAGCGACCCCATCCTTTAGAAAACTAACTCGCAAAAAAAATGCTAACCAGAAATTAAATTATTATACTGGTCGGCGGCCTATGCTCCATTGGGAGTAACAGGTGTAAGTGAAGATGTAGATGTAGAAGTAGGTTTTTAAAAAAATAATATCGTGACAACCAATTCAAGATGTGACATCAGTCCATGAAATCACTGATTGGAGATCTGGTTCGTGTTTGAAGATATAGACTATTTGATTGAAGCCTCTACTATAAACATTGGTTGATAATGTTAATTGATATTATTCAAAGTTGGTTATAGTGGAGTTGAAGCATTCATCCTATTATAGTCTTAAGCTTTATCATAAATACCAGTATTATGTAAAATTCTATTCTATTCATATACCGAACTTGATCCTTCTGTGTTAATTTGATTAGGTGACGCAAACTGATGAGCATCTATTCCCGAATCGAAGTGAATAATATAACAACTGCTCAGCTCTGTAGCGTGTTTGCAATAAACTGTTCTGTATATTAAATTTGGTAAGAAAGTAAAAACATTGACAGTAACTAGTAATAAGACAGATTAAGGTTTTTATTTCATAGAGATTTTCACTTAGTTCTACAAACACGTCTGTAAATGAATGACTGGTGTGTTTAGAAATGTACAATCTATTACTTTTATTTGTGAATAAAGAAGATTATGGTACACGAAAACAAACAAGCGGTTAGAATCGGTACACCAAGATAAACGTCAATTGTAGTCAGGAGGAAATGACATTAAAGTAAACATTTAGGTTAATTCATGTAATATATAATTCTACTCTAATAATTCACTTTCACAGCTTACATCAGGGACTCACTATGCTTACATTATAATTGAGAGCCACGAATCAATGAACAACTTTTCCAGTCTACCATACGAATTCTAAGTATTGCGCATTCATGATAACGATTTCTATAAACCACTAGGCTATTAATTGTCTTGTAGTTACTAGTAAGTGATTTCGAGAGGATAATCCTAATTTTAGTAAGAAGCTATAATTACCGATGTTTAGTTATTTCGGGTGTATGACAGTTACTATCCAATGACGTTGGAAGTTGGTTGTTAAATATCACGTATTGACTAAAGTTAGACGTATAAACTAGTGGATGTCAACCCAGTGATTTAAGAGCTACGCGCAAACCGTGAGACCTGACAGCTATGGCTTCGATTCCATTTAGAGTTTTGAAAGTCTACTACCAAGACAAAACCATTACTCAGCGCTTCTTGATGTTCACAGGTTGTTTAACAACAGTTAATCTTTGATGTTAACTATAAAATTCAACAATTTTCACAAATCCACTGTAATAATAATGAAACGATGAAGTCTATTGAAGTGAACAAGTAGATACTATATGATAAATTGACAAGATACAGTATCATTAGCTCAAAGATTTCATTCTTACTGTCATACAAAGCAAGTCAACTATACTTATTGCACAAATAAAGTTGGGTTTAAAATATGTATATACTGTATGAATCAGGCTTAAGTATTTGTTAATATATCAGCGATAAGGTTTTATCCTATTTATCCTAAGAAATATATGGATTATTATATTCCTCGCATAGCATACTCTGTAAACATAAATGATATGATTATTGAGAAACTCATCGGAAACATTTGAAGTTCATAAAATGCTTTGGTAAATAATTATAGAAGCTGATTTTAAAAGAAAATCATGCCCGACGTTTTCATCAATGTTTTTCTAGGATTATCGGATTCTATTGGAACAACATCTGAGTATGATCATCATTACACTGTGATTTAATTAAACCTATTTTTTAATTTTTTATAAAATTCAACCAATTTTTGTAATTGAATGCTACCAAATAAGACGCTTGGATCATTTTCCTAAGTTTTTCTAATAACCCCAGATTAATCCACACGACAACGTGAACATGAGAGAAATGGCATGAGATATGGAAAGAACACTTTACTTTAAGGTTCGTTTATATACCAAAAAATCGAGGGGTATTTATAATCTTTCAGATGGTATTGAGTTTTTGGAAGGTTCAAGAATCCTACTAAACATAGTAACACAACAGGTGATCATCCAATAAGTAATATGACACATGACTCTTCATATTCTAGATGCCTCTGAGAAACTTCTATTCAGTGCTGATTGGATAAATTGTTTTCCAGCGTTTACAGGGCCCCTTTTGACTTTTTTTTCCCAGGATTTTCTAGGTCTTCTTAACAAAAAATTGAATCTATTCAAGTTGCCAAAACTTTACAATAACATAAATAAAAATGAACAAAAACTGAAAAGATGACAAATCAGTTGAGAGTGATGATGATGATAGATGATGTAATAGGAATTTAAAATCAATTTACAAACGAAATTCTATGAAATATATGAGAAAAGATGATAAGCAACAGACTAATTTGAATCCAGTTAATTTTATTAAGGGAGAACTTGATATCTGATTCATGGAAATGTTTCATTCGCTTTCATCATTTATGTAAAAAAAAATACTAATCAACACGGAGATTTAATCTGATTCTAAATTTTACAGTCCTCTTAGAGAAATTGCTTGGAGTTATAATAAATAGTCGATTTGTAGTGAACAGAACACCGGTGGGGACAATCGAATGTATTTAACACACAATTACATGATTTGTCAATAAAATCTAACAATCATAAAGTAAATGCTTAATTTGCAAAATGTCCATCGATTGTCTCAGAATGACTCAGACTTCATTGTTCTTGCATTTTCATACAAATTGCATTCTGTTTCCATTCTTTACTGTTCGATCCTCTTGTCTCTCTACTATCAGACATTCTGTTCACGACTAACATCATCTACTACTTATGTCAATATAAGTAGCACACACCACAGATTGTGTAGTATTAAACATTTAGTCCTTGCATTAATAAATTTTGTTTTCAGATGGATTGAAGGTAACCATTTAAGAAAAATGTTTCAAATGGTTAAGTGACCTGAAAATATTCTAATATTCTTGAGGACATTTCATGTTTACCTGGAATATGAATTTGTTTTCTTTTTAATGGAAAGTATCGAAAAATAGATGCAGTGGAAGATTATTTAGATAACTTTATTAAAGCAATTTACAAAATGCATTTATTACTTAAACAAGACCGAATCTCTTTTTTTTAAGGCAGTGACTTTAACTGTTAGAAAAAACATAGATTAACAATTGATTGATTACTGGTTGATGATCAATGTCATATATGTCAGGTCCTTCTTAGTGCAGATCGAATCCTATCGACCAAGTTACAATGTGGTCACCAGTATAGGTAACTTGACATGTTGAGATAAGATAGTGATTAGAAACAATAAGTAGTTTTGTTTACCAATTATTTTTCACTTAAGAATGTAACACCTATTTTCGAATCAAATTATTTGGTGTAAAATTCCTAAGGGAAAAAAAGCACACATGGAATGGTTATTCAACGAACTTTGACGATTGAGTGCTAAAACGTTAAAGACAAATCCTATTTACAAGCAAAGATGAATGGTAGCTAGCAGTGGAATCCAGGAAGTGCGTTTCGTCCCATTTGAGACTAGTCAGCTGAATGTACTTGCATCCCAGAGTTGATGTTCAATCTAGGACTGGAATGGGAAAGTTTGAACAAACAATACAAAATAAATTTAACCTTATTTAAGTTTCGCGTTGTCAAGTGTATCATGTTAGTAATAAACAACTGGTTGAATAAAACTCAACTGCTTCCCCTAAAAGACAGCTTCTTTGGTAGAAATAGGATAGATGTTTAAAACAAAAAATCTGGAAATCTTTTTCTAAAGAATGATCCCTAAAACTGGAATCTAGAATCCATTTAAAATCTGACATAGTAATAATCTATTTGGGGCAATTGCTAGGACAACTTTTTCACTTAAGCCTTGGCCGGGCCCTACTTCAGCCTATTTCATTGAATGGATGAACATCAAGCTTGCTTGTCTCGTTGCCTTTATTGGTATCTATTATGTTGTTTACTCTTGTGTATTGAAGCTATAACCAGTGTTTACCCTTAATATGTATACCAGAACAAATTTCAGCTCAATTTCCCTTTCAGTAGTTATTGTTTATATCTCTTTAATATTACACTTCAAAATCATTTCTGGTATCTAGTTACATAATTATCTTAACTTTTTTCTTGTTTAATTAACGAGGAAAGCAATACATTTATTTTACTTTGTCTACTTTAGTCACATTTCAACATTAGCTTTGTTTAGTTTTCTTATTATCCATCTTCATTCATCCATATCCTGTGAAAGTTACACAACTCTGTAGTGCTTCAATTTACACGGTATTATAATATTACAATCCTTATTATTATGTTATCATGATTATTTACTGGACTGGACGGCCGTTTTGTCCTAGTATAGGACTCCTCAGCAGTGCGCATCCACTACATCTATTTAGAACTCCAGGAAATACCTCTTGAAGCCAGCCACTTGTGAGTACATCCACATAAATTACGTAACAAAAAAAGAAATAAAAAGACTAATTAAAGTATTTTACTTAACAAGTGTCATGTTTAATTTTTACAAAAGAAATTACGTATGGAAGAATAAGTAATTATTTGCACTTTATACTAGGAGCTTTGTGTAACACCCATTTTGAAGGTTTTTGTGTGAAAATCCCTCCATGTATACATTTGTAATTTGTTCCTATTGATTCCTTCAGTTGTACATTTTGTTAGTCCTTTTGATTCCACTTGAGATGGCAATATTTGTATTTTATTATAGTTTTTTATTTTTATTCACGCCTTCGTTGAGTTTTCCTGTTTCTTCCTGAACTGTATTTATGTTGTTTTAGTTGATACTTAGTCTTGGCGGCAGCCATATTGATTTGTTCCTCCTTTGATTGTGTTGCATGCATTGACTAGAATTGTGCATTTTTGATTGTGAATTGAAGCACTCCTCCACAATCGGAAACACTGTGTTATAAAGTAACAAAATATTATCTTTCGAAAAAATCTGTACGTGATCTATCCAGAAAGAATAGATTAACATTTATTTGCTGTGATTAGTAATTTTCTTACATTCTTTATCAACTTGTTTATTTATTGTAATTCAGATTTGATTAATTGAACAATTATTGGTTGAATAACTGGGTGGTAATGTTTGTTTAGGTAATAATGTACATTTCTATTTACAATGAAATCCGGAACCGTCATTTACTCAATCACCTTGTTTTGGTTTCAACTGGGCAATAGCGCGTATCTAAACTACCTAGATGATCTGGACTTCGCAGATGATCTGGCTCTTCTATCGCACACTCAACAACAAATCCAGGAGAAGACGAACAGTGTAGCAGCAGCCTCAGTAGCAGTAAGTTTCAACAAAAACAAAGGGAAAAGCAACATTCTCTGATACAACACAGCATGCATCAATCGAATCACACTTGACGGAGAAGCTTTGAAAGATGTAAAAACCTTTACATATCTGGGCAGCATCATTGATGAACATGGTGGATCTGATGCAGATGTGAAAGCGTGGATCGGCAAAACAACAGCACCATATCTACAACTGAAAAATATATGGAATTCAAAACAATTGTCAACCAACACCAATATCAGCATTTTCAATTCAAATGTCAAAACAGCTCTACTGTTTAGGATGGATACTTGCAGAACTACGAAAACAATCATCCAGAACATACCACTATTTATTAACAACTGTCTACGCAAAATACTTCAGATCCGTTGGCCAGACACCACACTATCAGCAACAATCTATTGTGGGAGAGAACAAACCAGATTCGAGTGGAGTAGGAGGAAATCAGTAAGAAGCACTGGAAGTGGATAGGACACACATTGAGGAAAGCACTGAACTGCGTCACAATACAAGCCCTCACATGGAATCGTCGAGGTCGAAGGAGGAGAAGACAAAGACCGAAGAACGCATTGCGTTGAGAAATGGAAACAGAAATGAGAATAATGGAAAACAATTGGATGGAACTGGGAAGGAAGGCCGAGGACAGAGTGGGTTGTAGAATACTGGTCGGTGGTCTATGCTCTATTGGGAGTAACAGGCGGAAGTAATTAATTAAATAATTAAACAAGTAAGTAAGTAAGTAAGTGAGTAAGTAAACTACCTAGACAATTATTCTTCAGTTCAAACTTTAGTTTGGATTCTACACATTGTGTATCTAACAAAATGCTTTAACTTATAACCAAAAGTTATACAATTACTTTGTAATGAGAATCTTCACTGATAATCTATTAAGTAACTATATATATGTATTATAGTACTGTTAAATGTCACAAAACTTCAAATGAAAACGTCGGAAGCCTTCTAAGAATTCCAATTGAAGCTCGAATTGATGTGAACATTGATCAATACGTACAATACAAGCATTCCGGAATTTTGAAATATTATCAAACTGAAGTACGTTCGATATATAAGGCACTTATTAAATGTAGTTGTAAAAGAGTAACATAAACCTAAAGAGTTCTTTCATTGCAAAAAACATGTTCTCAAAATGTGATATTCGATTCTTATGTAGTGAACGAGAACACAAGTGGGAATCAACCAAATATATTTGAATACAAAACAGAACAATTTTGTAAAATCTGAAGACCATACAATAAATACTTCATTTGCAAAATGTCAATCAATTGTCTCAGACTTTATTGTTCCTTCGTTTCCGCACGAATCATTCTTTATTCTTATTCTCTTCTCTTCGATCTTCTTAACCTTCTACCTCCAGGCCTTACACTTTTGATTGATGATACACACTACTTATATCTGTCGACATCAGTAGCACATACCAAATTTACATTTCACGACTTTTTATTAATAATTATATAATAGATTTAGCATTATGTCAAATGAACTGGATACATAATTATAATCATCCATTGGGTGTTAAATACAAAAATCCTATGATTTTGGAAGGTACATTTATGTTACATCGATTAGCACATCAAACAATGTGATTAGATGGTGGTTGGAAGTAGTCGACTGGAAACCCTGGACCCGGGTTTCGTGCTATATGGCACTCGTCAGCAAGGTGTACCTGTAATGTTGAGGGAACTGATGCTCCCTGACGGATTCAATCCAGCGTCACCCGGCTTCACAATCAAAGACGTTACCACTGAGCTATCCGGGCCACGACTGTATAAAATTCCTTTAAGACAATTGTCAATGATAAGAACAAGTGAAAAGCAGAAACAGTCATTTGTTTATTTCATTTGAACACAAATAAACAATATGAATGTACTAGTGAAAATGCAAATGAATAGTACAAATAGAAATATATTTTACATTTGATTAACATAAACTTAATATAAATGTCATGTAAATAAAAACTTACGAATAGGGAATACTGAAGGGATAAGAATAAACTGTAAAACATATTACATAATTTCCAGGAAATAATAGTAAAAACTCAATCAACACCAAGGTCAGCATTTTCAATACAAATTTCAAAACAGTTCTAGTGATTGGGGTGTAAACTTTCAGAACTATGAAAACCATCATCCAGAACATACCACTATTTATTAACTGCTGTCTACGCAAAATACTTCGGATCCATTGGCCAAACACTATCAGCAACAACCTTCCCAGTTCTATCCAATCGTTTTCCATTATTCTCATTTCTGTTTCCATTTCTCAACGCAATGCGTTCTTCGGTCTTTGTCTTCTCCTCCTTCGACCTCGACGATTCCATGTGAGGGCTTGTATTGTGACGCAGTTCAGTGCTTTCCTCAATGTGTGTCCTATCCACTTCCAGTGCTTCTTACTGATTTCCTCCTACTCCACTCGAATCTGGTTTGTTCTCTCCCACAATAGATTGTTGCTGATAGTGTGGTGTCTGGCCAACGGATCTGAAGTATTTTGCGTAGACAGTTGTTAATAAATAGTGGTATGTTCTGGATGATTGTTTTCGTAGTTCTGCAAGTATCCATCCTAAACAGTAGAGCTGTTTTGACATTTGAATTGAAAATGCTGATATTGGTGTTGGTTGACAATTGTTTTGAATTCCATATATTTTTCAGTTGTAGATATGGTGCTGTTGTTTTGCCGATCCACGCTTTCACATCTGCATCAGATCCATTGATGATAACTAGTCCAGTAAAATGTTAAACATCCAAGTTATTATCAGGAAATGGAATTTTGTGAATATTATAGTAATTTAATAGTTAGATTCATGAATCAATAAAAACTTCCAGGTTATCCATGGTGATCTAGCTTTAATTGACTCATGAATCCAACCATTAAACATCTTAATTGTTAGTAAATCAGCAGATTTATGAGTGTGTAGGGGTGGTCTTGGGCGTTGATTATTTAAATTTGACAGCCAGTTGACTTCAAAATACCTATCACAAATTGTTATATACATCTTTAGATTGTATAAGACAGTTTTGATTATTTTATCTGTTATAATTATATGCTACTACCTTAATATGCATAAGTAATAAATTAAAATAGGATAAACTATTTACTCTAGCAAGTTCTATACTCAGATCTAAATTAACATATCCCATTTGTTATTTTCCTTTAGTTATATAACCGACAAATATCTAAAGTAAAATCAATGTTGAAGATTCTAAAAGTTAAATGGTAGAGTGATGGTTAGTTGCTATGTACAACCTTTTATACATTATAGTTTAAAGATAAGGTTATATATTTAAAGTTTAGTTCAAGACGGAATGCATACAACTATAATAATAATAATAATAATAATAATAATAATTCATAAAGGGAAATATCACAATAAGCAAATAGATCAAAGAAATTGTTCAAACAAACTGATATGAAATTCATTCATAGATTAAAACATCATTTACCTGTTTGAATGTAATTAGATAATAACAGCTACACTCTATCTACTTTCATTCCGTAAAACTATGAACTGTTTCGATTTTTTTTTTCAATTCACTTGATGTTGTTTTACTTGTATCTTCCTATTGTTATTTAGGACTGCGATTGTTCAGTCTCATCTTAGCATATGTGCATCCTATGCGAATTGCCTCGATATAGCCTTAAGTCACAAGCATTTTTAAACAAAGATGGATAGTGGCTAGCAGTGGAATAGAATGAAACGCACGTCCTAGATTTCATCTTTGCTTAGAATGTTTCGATTTTTATTGTATTTATTGTCATTTCATAACTTGAATTAACCTCAAATGAATAGATTTTGTGTACATAAGTAAATTTAGATTACAATGTTTCTATAATGAATACATTATTTCTTTGAATATTCTGTTTGTTAGACAATGATAATAACATTTGAACTGAAGTTTAAATGTTAACAATCTTAGCAACCAATTGTTTCTTTGTATTGTTAACGTATAGATAGAATAGATTAAGTAGGTTAATGCCAAATAACAAACTTTTGGTGAATATATACATAATACAAATATTAATATTGTAGAATTATGATCTTCGTATATTTTCAAATCAAATCTTATAGGAGAATGAAGAAAGACAAATGAACATTTAAAGAATTATATAATTCAATGAAATAATTCATATTATCAGAAAAGGGGTTTTGTAGAGATTACAGTAATTTGTACTTACGTTGGAAGCCATTTGTTTAATGAATCCCTTTATGAACCTTTCAAATCATTAGATCCTGGCTCAGGTGTTTAATGGTTAAATGTCAAAAGAGAAAATTAAAGCTTTCCAATTAAATTATGGATATGCATTGCTGAGCAGTTTCATACTAGGAACAAACAGCCTCGTAGTTTTTAATAATTATTTAACTAAGATCATTCCATGATATCATCCCCAAAATGAACCAACCTTAGTACAACACCTGTAGAGAATTTAGCATCATCAAAAGATAATTTTAATGCGGCGTTATTTTTCACATTTAAAATGCGATAGTTCCGTTTAACGTTTCAATTTAGTGAAACTTTCATTTGTGTTAAATCATGTGGTGTAGTGTTCTGTTTTATATGAAACTTTCAATAGTTCAGATCACCAGTCATTTGAAGCTAGAGTACCATGGAAAACCCGAAAGAACTGGACGACCGTTTCGTTCTATTGTAGGACTCCTCAGCAATGCCCATCCACGACCTCGCCTCGCGAGATTTGAATGTGTAGCACCATTCCATGGATAAGTTGAAGTTAGACATTAACACCGTTGAATGTCGGCCGGTTCAGTGGTCTAGTGGTCAAGCGCTCGCGCGCGAGACTGATAGGTCGTGAGTTGGAATCTCGCAAGGTCAGATTGTGGATGTACACTGCTGAGGAATCACATACTAGGATGAAACGAACGTCTAGCGCTTGCAGGTTTTCCATATTGGTCTAGTTTCAATTGACTCATAATCTAACCTATTGGAACTACTATCATATACGCAAAAACCCCTTCTGATATTATATGAAAATGTCATTTTATGTAATGTGGTAATTTATTGGTATCATTCAAAAATACCATTTCAGAACTGATTCACATTCAAAGGACACCAATCAGTATACATTACATTGTCATAACGTTAACAGAAGTATGTAATTGTTGTTACTTGATTAGTATCACTTTGGTATATGTATGTTTCACTAAATAATCGTTACTAAGTAACTCATCTGTATTTATAAAGTGATTATGTGGAATGTTTACAAATTTAAATTGATGCCATTATATGGAATAAAATGTTTTCCAGAGAATTTTTCCCCTGTCTTTTAAATGAAAAAACACCCCACATAAACATATGCATAAAACTTCTCAAGTAATACATTAAAGTCATTTCATTCATGTATCAAACTATATTCAACATATTAACATGATTCAACAACTGTTTAAGACAGTTATTATGTAACTTTATTTGTAACATACAATTTGGGCAGTGATTATTTCCCTAATGTAATTTGAATGACAATGTCAAACAAGAAGGTTTTAGTGATATGATTTTAATTGGTTTTGCATTATACAAACATGAATGAATTTTTAACGATGTTTAGACATGCAGTGGCCAAATTACTGTAAAACTGTTCTGAAGAAACTATTTTTAAGAACAATCGATTGATCGGTCAGGAAGCGTCGGTTCTGTTGAGAGTAATAGCATATTATTTTGACGAATGCTAATTAATATTGTTATGTTTGATCGTCGCAATTGTTGTGCCGGAAAAACGCTGATCACTTATACTCGGAACGAGGGACCTCGGCAATTCCCACGATGCGAAAGTAAGAACACAAGACTGATATAAGTGAAGATTTATTAGCCCAAACACTATGACAACGACGAATCGAATATAGTCTAAAATACACTGGTTTATATATTGATTGTACACCCATTTTGATTAATAATTAGGATTCGATCACATACTCAGTTATAACAAATCACTTACTGAGCATAGTTCGTGTCAAGTGAATGCAAGAATATCGTATATTATACAGAAGAAAATATCATACTGGAAAAACAATCAGATACTACACTGAATGATCCTTATGTTAAATCAAAACGGGTTTAATACTGAATAAAACTCATAATGAGTAATTCAATCGAAAATTGACTTTTCTTCTCATCATATCAAGCAATAATTAATCTACTGAGTATAACTCGGGTCCTAACAAACGCGAACCCTAAGTTCAGGGTTACCTATCAACTACCTCTAATCACCATCTCATACTAATGATCAAATATTCACTGAAGTTACACAAATAACCCAGTTTGAATGATTTTTATTTACATTAATGAAATCTGTTATTTCTGAAAGAATGTATTCATCTAAATAGGTTGTTTATTCAAATGTCTTTAAATATAACTTTAAAATATGGTCAAGTTAAACGGTCAAGCATTTTGGAATATTTTCAGTATCACATGTATGATGTTTAATTTATGTTGAGTATGATATTGTTTTGATGGAGCAGTAAGGACAACAATTTAGATCTATCTATTAGTTAAAAAATCTCCTAAATGACTTTATGACAACCTGGTTACTTCAATCGATGAACATGCAATCCTATCAGAAGTGAAAAAATCATGATATCTGAATAGATTTACTTTTAAAGGGATTCAAAGTTTACTGTAACTAGTCCCACATAATAGGTGCATTTATTTCAAACATTCAACTATGAACAATCATGTAAGCAATGACAGGTAGATACAATATAAAGATGGAAAATTAAACAACTCAGGTAACTTAGATAGGTTTACATGAATATAATTAACAGAACCGTGAAATAGCCAAGTTACGTTAGTAGGCCACAAGATACTGAATACAATTAAAATGACAGGTCTAATTGAGAGAGTTACTTAAAAAGGACAAACTGAACGAAATTATGGTAAAACTAATATATTTTATTTGACTATTGGGAGTGAAGCTCGTGATGGTTCCGTTTTGTACTTATATCCTGTCGATTGAAAGCTCGGTGTCTTCAGAATATAAAGCAGTAGCTCTTTTTTTTCTTGTCTTAAACATTAGATAACACAATGAAAGGATTTAGACAATTAAAACTAAGCACTATAATCCAATAAATTCAAGTGGTTCTCATTTTAAACAGGTATCTAGTCCCTTGAATGATAACATTATCTCAAATAGATATCAGATAGAATGGAACAATAAAACATATTTCTTGAGATAATTCTATAGTTCTGTATTTACAATTTATTAATTCAATTCATGATATCAAAAGTTTTTTCATGACACTTTAATAATGTTATAGTTGAGTTCATAAATCAATTAAAGCTAAACCAACATGGAAAACTTGGAAGCACTGGACTGCCGTTTCCTCCTAGTATAGGACTCCTCAGCAGTTCATATCCATGATCCCACTCGCGGGATTCAAACTCAGGACACATCGGTCTCGTGCGCGAACGTGGACATAAATATAGAAACGTTGTGTGTGAACATACATTTACAGGAGTGAGTTTAAATTTTAATATCGAAAGCAATCAAAAGTAGTTAGACATGTTTAAACATAACGAACTGAGAAAATCAATGCTATGAATGTAATGGAGATATGAAGTTCTAAGAAATTGTCATTTTAGCTGATTAGATTTCAGTATTTTCATTAAAGTAACCAAATGAGGTTGATTACTAAAACAAACATGATAATGATTAAGAGCATTGTTTCTAAATAAACTAGCATTTTAATGATTTTGAACTAGTTAACATTTAATAGATAAGGAAGAAGTATATATTGAGATTAGATGTTGGTTGGAGATAGTCGACAGGAAACCCTGGACCCGGGTTTCGTGCTACTTGGCACTCGTCAGCAAGGTGTACCTGTAACCTTGAGGGGACTGGTGCTCGCTGGCGGCCACATTGCAACATGATCGATAGCATTCGATCTGCACTAATAAGGACTAGACACGCATGACATTGATCGCCACCCAGTGATCAATCAATTGTGAAGAAGTATATATTCATTTATATATATGAAATATGTGTTGACATTTAAAATATTGGTATTATCTGAAGAAATAGATAACGGCCAGCAGTGACATTTGTGATGATCGTTTAGTCCTTTTTCGAACTCATTTGCTCAATATACATGCGTTCCATCCATTTTAGGACTCGAACCTAGTGTCTTTCATTTCATGTTATTCACTTAGTTATTAAATCCAAATATTCACTGGTTTGTACAGTGGAATGAAGTTTAATTCATTTGTATTGGTTGTTTGTATTTTCCAATTGAAGTTTTGGACTGCAATTGATCAGTCTATTTCAGGCATATGTATATCTTATGTTGATTTCCTCGATTCAGACAACCAATACCAATAAGCTAGTATTATCTTGCGAAATTTACGTAATTTTGCCACATTCTTCTATATTTATTATATTACGTTTCTATTATTTGACAGATAGATTAAAGAACGTTGTGCTATGTAAAATGTGATTGTTTTTGTAATTAAGTTTATACACATTAATTAAGAACCCAAAATATAAATCAATAGAATATAATCCAAACAAATACTATCATGTCATTTTTGTAAGCAGTGATGGATAGTGGCTAGCAGTGGAATTCAGGACGCGCGTTTCGTCCTATTTAGAACTCGTCAGCTAGGTGTACCTGCATCTCAGAGTTGGTGTTCACTCTGGGACTCGAACCCAGTACCATTCGCTTCAAACGCCATAATAGACTGATCAGTTGCAGTCTTAAGCCTCAATGGGAAGATACAAGCCAAATAATACGAAGTGAATATTATCATGTCAGTTTTGAAAATTAATTATGAAATGACACGTTGGATTGGTATTTGTCGATGAGAAAAGAATTCTTCAATTTTTGTTTTCACCATACTTTCAGATGGATATAAGCTTAATTTGAAATTTAATTCAGTAGAGAAGACGTTCTGAAATAACATTTAGCGAGTATAGACAATTCGTTTGAAAAGATTATTGATTAATACTGTTGATCAATAAGATATGTCTATGGTTTTCAAGATAAATCATGGCCGCTTGCTATAGATTGAATGGGATTATGGTACCAATGCAGAGAAAGGAGTATCAGACTGTTGTTTTACCCCTTCGTAGTACTCGTCATCAGTTTGAACGCACAAACTAACCTGGGACCATTAAATTCATTGTTTCGCACCTAACCATTAGAACAGCGAAAGCTGAAGATTGTGAGTCCAATTCCTGGTGAGTTCAGAGTACACACAGATAAGGAGTTCTATAGTAGAGCCACACAGCTGTCAAGTGTTCTCTGGTCTTCGATCGTATCACTAATAAGGTCAACCTCTGAAGTATACAATCTAAAAATAGAATCAATCCACAAAATTTCCCTTCACGCAAACAACAAATCTTGTATTTAAGATGAATGGAAATTACTTAGTTAGGCTACAATATCAGTTGAAACCCATTAGAATATGCTGTTTCAGTTCCTAATTCTCTATTGTTTTGCTTTACAGGACCCTGACCATATTTAATGTGTTTGAATTATCAGATCATGAATTCAAGAGTTTGATAGTGAATCTGTAATTATATTGTCATCCTTATTAACTCAAAGTATGGCATTAGCGAAATGCAAATTGTCTTTGAGTTGACTAAACTTCTGTTTATAATTTTTAGGACAATATTTGACTAAAGTGAACTTTATAAATTCTTTAGTCAAAATAGAAAAAAAATTATGGTTTCCCTCGCTACCTACCGACACATTGGCATATATGACGTCGAAAAGATAAAACTCTATGAAACTGTCAGGAAGAAGTGCTTAATCGGAGCACGATTCTAGTTATTGAAACATTCAATTTTATTAGGTATTCTTAGTTTGGAATATTTATAATTGATTTGGTTTTTTTGATAAACCCTTATATAAGTTTTGTAACCTGGTATTTGAAATATTTTTAAAGATTCTGTGGTTGTTTATATGACTGTACACACTGTACACATTGAGTCCAATTCTGTAAAATTTCAATCTTAAAATAATATAGCAGACTACAATGTTGCTTTTAATTAGATCTTTATCAAGCCTTACCCTAATACTCAGTATTATTTGTATGTGTATATGTAGAAGAATAAACCAGTCAACTCAATTTATGATTCAACTGAAACAATAAAAATGGATTGTATATGTAATTGTAATAAGTAAATGTACCAATCGATAATGAGCTGACATGTATGTCAGTGAATCTAAGAGTATTAAAATCTGAACAACATCGGAAATAAGTCGACACCTAAAAAAATGGATTTCCTAAAATGGTAGATTGTATGATAAAATATGTATATGAATGATCAATTTAACTATAGAATTGGTAAAGAAGCTATACGAATGATGTGGATAGAAACAAACAAACAAGGGGTGTAAAGAATCTGTAAAATTAGTTATTCATTCATATCTGACCAAAGAATAGACAAAAATATTACAAATTTCCTATAGCTTACACTATGTGTAAGAAGTAATATGAAAACACATTCGAAAAGGTTGATGGTATACATTAAACTAATCTGATTAATTCACTTATACACAAGTCATCTTGACCTATTTTAAATGAAGACATAAATTAATAATAAACAAGAATACAACGAATCATCTATTTGAATAAGATTCTTCTTCTTCTTCTTCTTCTTACAATTACACCATAGATTTGTATTACAATATTTCAATTCATATGAATATACTTATTTCATAATTCATATTCATACAACAAAAACATTCCTTTGATTTGAATAAAAAGGGATCGAAAAAATTTGTTGAATTAATTTTTCAAATAACTATTCTCCTATGAACCTGTCTGCCTATCACTAACCTATACAACACATTCATACACACATTCAAAGATACATAATCTCTCCTATATATATATGTAAACACAGTTAGTATTATATGTAGACTGATGGTAACTCGAGTCAAATACCTTTCCCTTTTTTTTCTAAATGCTAACGTGAATACTAACAATTCCATTACGATTCAATGTAATATTATAAACAGGTTACATATTTCTATGATTACGTAACAATAATAATTGATTGTATAATATCACAGATAACACTAATACTGTTGTAATCCATTAAGAATCTATAACTATATATATTCTTCAATATATCAATGATATCAACTATGCATCAATTCAATTATACAAATCATATAATATTGAAAAATATTTTATTATCATTATTATATTTATCTATATCTATATTGAATTTATTAGATACTTATTATGTAATATCTACAAATTCAATACATATTATCAATAATCATGAAATCAATAATGAACAACAATTAATCAATAAAATCAATATTAATGAAAATCAATTGATTCATAAACAGTTTTTAATTATTAATCATTTTAAATATGAACATACATTGATTACATATTGTACAGAAATATTTGGCGGTATTTTAAATTTTATTTCAGCTAGTTTATATTTTACTACACAATTACATAGTTTATTATTAACACATAATACTACTACTACTACTACTAATAATAATAATAATAATAATAGTAATAACAATGATAATAATTTAAAAAAGAAAACATTAAAATCCCGTTTTTCAACATTCCATTTCCTTATCATTACTTATATCCTAATGAACAAATTATAATGATACATAAATATTTTGAATTTTCTAGTTTACTTATTATAATAAGTAGTATATTTAGTTGTATTATGATGATGATCACAATAAGTTTAAGAAGTTATAAAATATTTATGATGACAAATTATACAGAAAATAATTACTATATATTAATCAATTCTAACTCAACTCAATGGTTTATAGATATAACAATGCAAAAAATACAACAAATGAATCAATTATTTTTATTATTTTTATTATTTATAATTAATATTCATATTTTATGTTTATCGAGTGGTTTAAATTGTTGCCATCATAAAAATAATTTAAATAATAATAATAATAATCAATCAAAACAAAATCATTCAATTGTCAATATCAAAAAGGATTTAAATTTTTGCAAACAATTAAATCAATTAATTTTATTATTTTCATCGATATTAATTATATTTGGTAGTTTAATTATTATTAGTAATATAATTAAATGTATACAAATCAATAATTGGTTCATTAATAATTATTTAATTGAAAAATTAAAATTAAATAATTTTTTTAATTTATTCAATGGTACTTTAAATATATTAATTGGTTTATTGATAATTATGACAATAAAATTTTATTTAATTCCATTAGAATCAATCATAAAAAATCAATATAAAAATATAAAAATAAAAAATTTTTTTAATTGCCCAATCAATATTATCATTATTATCATATGTTGTTTTATATCGATATCAATACAAATCAATATATCGATTATGAATAAATTAGATTATTTAATTATTAATATCAATCAAACCGATCAATATTTATTACGTAATTCATTACAATTATATTATTATAATTATGCAATTAATTATTTTTTTAATTTTTTTACATTACCTATTATTAGTTTATTATTATGTTGTATTATTATTGATTTATATCTTCGTCATAAATTACAATTGAATTTAAAAATTGATTTATTTAAACAATTATATAGTGATTATAATTTAAATAATAATAATGATCAATTATTAAAACAAAAAAAATTAAAATATAATTATAATCATCAATTAAATAATGATATGAATCTATCTACTGTAAGTTATTCTCATTTACCATTACATAATTCATTATTATATAATGAAAATAATACAATCAATATAAGAAAGAATAGAAATGAAGGAATTCATCAAAGATATTCAGAATTATGTCCACAATCGAATGAAATGAAATTTATAAAATATTCACCATTGAAGAGACTTGATAATATTATTACTACTAATACTATTACTACTACTACTATTAATAATAATAATAATAATGGTAATGATATGAATGAAATTAGATCTATTCCTTACTTAACATCGAATATTCATTCATCTAATAGTATGAATCCAATTTATTTTGAATTAGATACCATTCAAAATGAAATGAAATCATCGAATGAATTAGATATCCATTCAAATTATTTAAGTCAAATTGTTTATAAATGTTCAATGAATCCATCACAATTAAATGATCATAAATATAATGAAGTCAATCAATTTATATATCATTATCCAATAGAATCATGTGAATATATGAGTTGTGATTTGACACAACAACCACAGCAACAACAACGAACTGATATAACATTAATTCATCCTGAAATGAATAATGGAATAAATAATTTAACATCTAGTGAATTAATAAAATTATTTACTGATACAACAGGTGAGGATTTTATTACATCAGTTTGATTACTATCTATCTATCTATCTATCTATCTATCTATCTATCTATCTATCTATCTATCTATCTATCTATCTATCTATCTATCTATCTATCTATCTATCTATCTATCTATCTATCTATCTATCTATCTATCTATCTATCTATCTATCTATCTATTTATGATCAATGTTTCAGGGAATACCAATTCAGATAGCATAGTTACAATTTATTTTAATGACATCTAAGTCAGTGCTTTTTTGTATGCTATCGATGAAAGTTATTCCCATGATATTTTATTGTATTATTATTTTATGTATTATTCTTCTGTGTATTATTGTTCATTTATTACTCATAATAATAATACTATTATTGTTATTATTATTATTATTATTATTGGTATTATCAATGTGTGTTGGGATACTGGGCAAATATTCAGACTAGTACATGTGATTTTCTTGAAGAATCACTCCTAGAGCTTTTAAATTAAGATTTAATCAACAAGATGTCAAAGTAATGACAAGAAGTACAGTTCAATTAGTTTATGTTCCATATATCCATCTTTGTGCACTACCTTTTTTAGAGGTATTCTCACCACCTAAAGATAGTGAGTAATATCTAGTTGGGTGAAGTAATATGAGAGTATGTTAAGAAGAAGACTAAGTAATTGACATCCTCAGAACATTTGAGAAAACGATTTATAATAGTATTAGTACCACATGATGTATTTCTTGTTTATTTTGCATACAACATACCTGAATTTGGGCTCATTATCGTCAATAAAAATAAAAATTTTGGAGAAAAATAATTTCATGGTCTACATTGTCTATTCACGAATAGGAGTTAAATGAATAATTCGTACAATAGTATAAAGAAGGAGTGCTTCACTTAATATAACTCCGGATGTCTGTTCAGGAATAAAGCAAATGAGTGATACATGAGCTTAATCCTCGTGGCTACATAACCGAAAGCATATAAATATTTTTACAAAAGGCATTATGTTTGATGTTTGCTTACATCAATAACTTTTGGCCAGATAACCATTGAAAACCTGAGAGCGATGAATAACTGTATTTGTTACAGGTAGTATCATGATATATGTTATTATACTTTGCATAATTCATAACATTGACTCCAGAAAATCATAGCTGAAGCAAGATATACTTTGAGTACTATCTTGCGTATTTCCACTGTTGTCAGTAAATCTCACAGAATGACTAACCTGCATTTTAATACAATAGTAAATCAGAAGGGGTTTTGTGGATATTTTAGTAGTTTTAATAGTTGAGATCATGAGCCAATTGAAGCCAGACCACTATGGAAAATCTAGAAGCACTGGGTGTCCGTTTCGCCCTATTGTGGGACTCCTCGGTAGTGAGCATCCACGATCCCACATTGCGAGATTCGAGACCTATCGGTTTCGCGCACAAACGTTTAACCTTCTGATATTAATCAATATATGCTCACTAGTGACTGGCTTCAAGAGTTATTTCCTGGAGTTCTAGTGAGAAACAGTGCCCAGTGGAGTTCAACCGTGTCTATTGTGAGACAGTAACTCACTGAAAACAATGGTGGATAATAGTAAATATTATTAGTGAATAGTTTCACTCACACATTACAAATTTTGTATTGTAACAGTGATATAAGGCATATAAGAAGAACTTTAACTACGATACAGATTAGTACTTATGAATGTCAATAGTTGATAAAGGATGTTTAGTTCTACTTTGCTAATATCCCAGATCACTGAAATCTAATATGACTGTCACAAATTAATGAATCGCTTAACATAATATTATACTTCATTTACATAGAATAATCAACTATGTATACGAAACAGTACTTCATCAAATACTATCAAATAGTCCAGGTATAACTGAACACTTTTAGATTTCTACTTAGTAGAATAAACATTTTTATATATAAACAATTTAAATCTTTTTATTTGATATAACCATAACGTTTGATTACTTTTATAATCCATTTCAGTATAAAGAAAATGATGGAAAAAATATATTAATATTTCACTGATTAAAATCATGATTCAATTGAAGCTAGACCATCATGAAAAACCTGGAAGCACTGGACGGCCGTTTCGTCCTAGTATGGGACTCCTCAGCAGTGCGCACCCACAATCCCGCACCCCGCGAGACTCGAACACAGGACCTACCGGTCTCGCGCCAGGCGCTTAACCAACTAGACAACTAAGCCGGCCGGCATTCAACGGCGTTAATGTCTAACTTCAACCAATCCACGAAGTTGCGCCACCGTACACCATTGTCTTCAGTGAGCTAGTATCTCACAACAGGCTCGGTTGAACTCCACTGGTAACGGCTTCTCACTAAAACTCCAGGCGTATCTCTTGCTTTAATACATACCGATGAGCACTGCTCAGGAGTCCCATACTAGGACGAAACGGCCGTCCAGTGCTTTCAGGTTTTCCATGGCGGTCTAGCTTCAATTGACTCATGATTTCAGTCAGTGAAATTTCTAAAAATCTCCACAAAACCCCTTCTGATAATAATATTTCAATTGAAATAAAGTTATTCAAAGTCAACACTCAATCATATTCTCACTACTTTTTCTAAGATTTTACGGTCTAAATGTAATGATACACTACAAGTCTAAAATCAGTTATCATAAAAACCGATCTTTCATTTATTAAATACATAACATAATGTTGTGTATTAGTTGTTTGGATCTTCCCAATGACGTTTAAGGCTACAATCGACCAATCGCTAGATTCAAATAAGATAATCGTTGTCATGACTCAATAACCTAACTTGATAACACAATAATATTTAAAGTAAACTGTATTGATTTTGAGTCACAGAGTAAATATCAACTTGGTGATTTCATTGCACTGAACCAATGAGTGTTAAATAAATGGGGGGGGGAAACAAGTGTCCTAGATTTCAACGTCTGACTTAAACAAAAACATTACCCCGCCCGACTGACTTACAAATCATTAAAAAAAGTATTTAACGGTAAATTATTGATACGGGAAATGAATGCCATTTAGAGAAAAGCAAAAAAAAACTAAAAACGGTTTGTCTGTTACATTAGAAATTTTTCATAGTTTCATAGGGTGTTGATAAAAGTTTGATAAGTAACATCTATTGATTGAATTAAATTAATTTTCTAAGGAACAACAAAGAACAAAACTCAATGAATATTATGATAAACTTGGAAGTGTTAAAAGTTTTCTTACTCAAAAGATTAGTTTATCGTTTTGTAATGAACATGTAAGTATCTCTTACATTCATAAGGTTATTTACAAATTCAAAGTTATACTGAGCTTTGGCACCTGTAAAATTCTATTTATAATATGGGATAAAATTTATTAGGGATGATTTGCCTTTACTATATGCTCCTCTCCCCCCCAATGCCCTGTTATGACCGAAGGTGGGGAAAGTCAACTCTCCCTCTAGAAATGCTCTCACATGGCCATGTCCATACAGCTACTGACAGGGAAGTTCTACTCACTACATTCTCGTGACATTACTTTTGTTTATGAAGTTGAGAGGACGAAAAGTGAATGTCCGGTGTTTTAACCGGGTTGGTGGATATGGAGGATTCACATAGGGGAGTTGGAATATCCTGATTTAAAACCAATGGTGTTCATGGGCTCCAGGATCCTAAGAAAACGAATGAAGTATGAACCTATTGTTGGTCACCGGCTACCATGTGACTGCATTATCTTATGTTGCTCCACTGCCTTGTGGATTTGACCTTTAGGTCGATGGCTTCGGGTGTGGCCCCCTCAGAAAACAACCTAATTCGGTCTGGATACTCGTGCACTATCTCAGCCCTCACACAAATCGAATGATTTATATGGCGCATATCTATTTGTAGCCTCCTTGTTCCAATGTTTATATGTTTGAATAAATAAATAAACTCTGCTATACCAATCAACTTCAAAATTCTTTCTTTTGAAAAGTACCAAGTGTAATGTAATTATTGCCTTAAAACCAACTGCAAAATCTTTATAATACAAATATTGATAGTATGTTTAAACCTACCAGAGAAGTACTTAGAAAATGTTTGCCATTAATAAGGACAAATGTTAAATGTATATCATTAAAATGTAATGTTCTCATTAGATTTTATAACCCTGAAGAAAGTGGTGAAATTTTAGCTTGATAAAGCTTTATGCTCAACTATAAGAACTACAAACGTTGTATATTCTTCATGTAGAACTCAGCGATTTTTGTAAAGGTAATGACCTATAGTTCAAAAAATCAAGCAGAAGCGATTAAATATTTCAGTTTTGTGTTGTTATTTATGAGTGTTTCACTTCACTCAGAGGACATGTTGAAAAAACGAAAACAGACATTCAAATCTAACAAAGGCAAGGGGAAGATTCTCAGATGATTTCACAAAGAATACACAGTAATTGACTTCACATACATTAAAATAGAAACGCTCATTAGTTTACTGAATGTATAAGGAGAACAAATGGATATAAATGAACCTGGATAAGTACTTTGATTGTACTGGACAGTACATAATTCCTTTGAATTGCACAACGATCAAGATGACTAACTGTGAAACAATAATCATACACTCTATAACAAAAAGCTCAAAGCTAACGGAATGTTTAACTGTTTAAAGAGTTTAGATCAGATTTACAAGTTAAGAATCTTTATAAAAATAATAGAATTAATTATTAAACATTTCGAACATTTGGATAAGATGATATACTTTCATCAGTAGTAAAACAATATATCTGTATTTCTGTGTGTATTCCGTATGTCAGAAGAGGTTTTTGTGTATATTATAGTAATTTCAATAGTTGAGATCATGAGTCAATTGAAACTAGATTACCATGGAAAACCTGGAAGTATCGGACGGCCGTATCGTCCTATTGTGGGACTTCAATTGACTCATGATCTCAACTGTTGAAATTACTACAATCTCCACAAAACCCCTTCTGATACAAATAAATAAATAAAAGTGCAATTTCCAGGTTGATAAAATTGTTAATGAATCATCGATGTAAATGTCAAACAAATACCTAAATTGTATTGCTAAAAAACTCATTGAAATCAGTCAAAAATAACGATGCATGTGAAATAAACAGGCTGAATAAAGATAGGGTTCAAATTGCTTGTCATAACAAAATTTGCCAGGTAGTCGCCAGTTGAATACCATTTTTTCGGTTCAGGCTGTTCTTGTTCGCCCATATATACAGCGCTTCTGCTGTCAATCTTTCTTTATGGGTGTTAAAACCTTTCTGAAGTATTTTGGTCCTTTCAAAATTAATCTTGTGTCCTGTTTCTAATGATGTAACGCTATCGCAGAATTATTCTCAAGTTTCTTCAAATCAACCGAGGATTTGGTAACATTTTTCAAACATCGTTTGTGTTCCTTTAATCTTACATTCAATTGTCTGGATGTTTCTCCAACATAGGCTGCATTACAATCATGGCAGTTGATCTCATACACAATATTCTATTGTTCTTCCTTTGGTAACCTGTCCTTAACTTTCACCAACGTCGATCTTAATGTGTTACTCGCCCCAAAATACACTCTTATATCATGTTTGTTTGATATCCGCTTGATTTCTTCTGATGTTTCACTACGGTATGGTATGACTATGGTATACTTCCAAACTTTTCGTATACACTCTAGTTTAGTTTTGCTTTCAGTTTTAATAATCTTCTTTAAAAACTCTTTTGGGTAGTTGTTCGTTGGTTCGTTGGTCTTTCTTATCTGTAACAAGCTTAGTACTTCTGTTCATTAAATTTCTTACAACATTAATTTTCATGCCCTGTACATGGGCTGAATCAAAATCTAAGTATCTCTCAGAATGTTTTGATTTCCTGTAGACATTTATTTTGATTATTTACCCTGAAGAAGTTCAGACAAGTTAGTTGGACGAAACGTTGGAATTATTTTAAATTTCAGTCGCTGAGATTATTTCAAATATAATTTCCACATATAAGTGTTTGGTTAATTGGAAAATATTTAAAATTCAATATAAAATCATGACGTCAATTATTTGAATGACGTCATATATTTTAAATAAAACAATATTGTGAATATTTTTGTAAGCAATGATGGGTAGTGGCTAGCAGTGGAATTCAGGACGCATGTTTCGTCCTATTTGGGACTCGTCAACTGGATGTACCTACTTCTCAGAGTTGATGTTCGCTCTGGGACTCGAACCCAGTACCATTCGCTTCAAACGCTACCACGTTATCCACTCAGCTACTGAGTCTTGATAGCCACTCGCTTACAAAAAGCTTGTGAATTAAGGCAATATCGAGGCATACGCACAGTATGTACATACGCCAATAACAGACTGATCAATTTCAGTCCTAAAACATCGATGGGAAGATACAAGCCAAACAATACCAATTGAATATTGTGAATAAATTTACTTTTAAAATTATTAATTAAAATCTATCTTAAAGCTAATTGATATAATCAACTAAAGTGTTTTAGATTTTCATAGTTCATATCAATAACTTATACCATGTGTTCATTAATGAGAACCTGTAATTAGTGAAGCTTATCTGTGTTGGATAGGAGACAGTTATCCATGGAAGATATTGGGAGATGATTATGCAATATTGTGGATTGGTTGAGGCAAGGAATTAACACTGTGAAATTCTACCTCAATAATCTAGAGATTAAGTGTTCATGTGTAAGACTGAAGGTTCTAGGTTTGAGTCCCGTGTGCAGGATCGTAGATACAGACTTCCGGTAAGTCACATACTAGGATGAAACGGTCGTTTAGTGATTCTAGGTCTTTACTGGTGGTCTAATAATGATCGGCTTATGGTGTCAATTACAATTTAACAATCTTCACAACCCTATACTGACAACTTGTACATAATCCTTACAACAGAGCAGGAATTATTGACAAATAAACAATATCGGAAGAGGTTTTGTGGAGATTGTATTGATTTCAATAGTTGAGATCATGAGTCAATTGAAGCTAGACTACCATAGGAAATCTGGAAGCACTGGACGGCCGTTTCGTCCCATTGTGGGACTCCTTAGCAGTGTTCATCGATGACCCTCCCACTAGCGAGATTATAACCCAGGACCTATAAATTAAATCAGCCTACTGACTTTCGATTAAATATTGACACCACAAACTCTCAAATAAGTTAATATTGGGTAATGAAATTCTGCACTAATTTACATTATAATATAAATTACAAATAATTTTTGCCGATCTCTTCAAGTTATTTATATCAGTGTAAATACATTTGTACAGTATGCTAATGTGTAGTTGATGTTTCACAGCAATTCATACCATTAAATCTTGTTTCTTTTGACGTTTTCTCGTCAATCGCAAACACTCTTAAGTGTTAAAGAATTATTTTGTACATGAAAATCAGATTAATACTAAGCTAGTGACCTAAAATCGATGAACCATTGGGAAATAAAACTATCCAATAAGCTTATCATATGATATCATTCTGTTTGCCAGAATAAAGCTTGATATATATATTTGTCTTTTCAAGTTGCAATCACCTCGTGTCTCATCAGTATGAAATGTATTTAAAGTTCAATGTATATTGATTTGCACAACTATATTTGTGACAGAGATTCACTGTATAAGCTCTATAGGTAAAGATTGATAGGGGCTAACAGTGGAATCCAGGACGCGCGTTCCTTTCTATTTGTGACTCGTCAGCTGGATCTACCTGCATCGTTGCTTATAAAGCTTGTGAATCGATGCAGCCCGCACAGGATATATATATGTCAGTAAGAGACTGATCATCAGCAGTCCTCAATAATGATGGGAAGATACAAATAAACAAAGTCAAGTGAATTTAAGATTCACTGTATAGTTTTCCTCGTAGTAACCGTATCACCTTTTAAATATCCCTAAGTTAGACAATAAATTTTTAACCTGGTTTTACGAATGATTTTTACTGAGAAATTGGTGGAGTTATGTTAGGTTGAAATATTCCTGTTAATATTGAAAAAGCTAGTCGATTTCATGAAACATCAACTAACTATTGGCGATGCTTTTATTATTTTTAATGAAGAAGTAAGAAGACTGGAACTTTACCATATGCTGCCAAAATTAAGCAACACTAAAAAAGGACGAACTTGGGAGCTATCAGCTGTCTTTTTAACAATCAAGACATAAAGCCTCAAAGTAAAAAACTCCCTTAAAAGTACTGAAATGCAGATGTTCATGGTGATTTCATGTGGTTTATAGGGTTATCAAAGGACTGTGTATTGTTCATACTATCCTACTGAAGATTAATTTATTCAACAGACATCCAATCATTAAAGAGGTCAATATGTCTCACTATTCGTCCACTAGTCATAATTTATCTTACAAATTATTCCTACTAGCATTCACGATGTTTATACACAAAATTTTTGAAAGGTAGATGATATGATGGTATTCTTTACAGTTCTTCACGACTATCGAACATTGTCATTTGAATTTCCAGAATATCCTAGTGAAAGTTATCTTGATTCTGATTGGGTCAGCACTATCATATAGTTTAACCTTTACAAATCAGAAAGATTGATTTAATTATCATGATGTTTATCCAGTTATTCGACTTAATAGTATGAAAGAATATTAACATAATTTTGATTCATTCCTTTGATCTGGGTTAAATGAAGAGTTGTATTATGTAATATGAGATATGAGTTTGAATTGATGGCACCATATTACGAATAAACTAAATTTTTGACCATGTAGACTACTGTCTCATGTGTCATTATCTAAGATGTTATAGAACTATCTCTAGACATAAAAATCCTACATTGGCATTCGTGTTTGACCATGGTATATTGAAGTCTACAGCTAAGACAAAAACTGAATTATAATGATTATGGGTTTTTAATAAGTACCAGTCTGTGATAAAAATTTCTTGGAATGGATAAGTAAAGTCACTCATGATTTGATTCTTTCTCTGAGTTGAGCAAAAAGTAGTTACTTGTTTGGCTACACAATCATGGATATTTAATCAGATGATTGTATAGGAACCGAAGAGAAAATATGAAAGGTGGAGTTCTCACTAGATTTATTTTAACATGGTATGTAGGGAGATAATAGAAAAAAAGTTAACCAGTAAAAAACCGCTGTTATTTTATGATAAGATTCATATGAGATACAATCAATGATATTTTACTGCTTCTCTTTTGATTACTGATTGATCATCTCTACTTTCTCAAACTGCTGAGGAGTCCCATACTAGGACGAAACGGCCGTCCAGTGCTTCCAGGTTTTCAATGGTGGTCTAGCTTCAACTGACTCATGATTTCAATCTGTGAAAATTTCTAAAAATCTCCACAAACCCCTTCTGATGATAATTAATGATCAATAATGACTATATCGTTAGGAGATTGAGTTAAAATAAGAACAATTACTAAGAGTATTTTGTTCTATGTCTACTTAAAAATCAACCATCAGTATTCAAAAAAGGAACCATTAAGTTTCTGAACATTATCATTCTATCTCATACAATTAGTGGTGAATATTTCATTATTATATGTCGAGCCTTTGGGTTCCATATAATCCTTCGTAATTGGCTTTTATCTTCTTTGTGTAACAAAATGATCATCATAACCAACTTAGAAAATAAACCAATTTTTCTGAATATAATATACATCTAATCACTTCGATTATTTTAGCTTAGAATAAGGTTGATCATTTGTTAGACATGACAACCATTATAAGTTTTTATTCAGACCCCATATACTTCAAATAATGATTGATTGATGCCTGAGTATTAGTTAGCATCACTTTTGTCTAGGTCTTTCACTTTCGGTTAAATTCCATGAATGACACTGTAGTGTGGCCAGTAGTCTAAGTTACTCGACAATGAATGTACTCCATTGAAACATTGCAACTTGATCAACAGAATTCAACCAGCAATAAAAGACTTAACAAACATGACATTGGTCGATTGAAATATCTTACTCCAAAAGAAATTCAGTTGTGGGACAAATAGCTCAGAGGTCACAAGTTAAACAGTGAATCTACTTTAATTAGGCTCGAATCCTCCAGGGAACATTATCTCCTTCAAGATTACAGATAAACCTCACTGACAAGTGCCAACTAAGGCGAAGTTAAGGTCTATTATACCCAGTAGACTGGTTCTCACCATTTAGCACCCCAAGACTGATAGGTCCTGGGTTCGAATCTCGCGAGGCAGGGTCGAGGATGCTCACTGTTGAAGAGTCTCACAATGAGACGAACTAGTCGTCCAGTGCTTCCAGGTTTTTGATGATGGTTTAGCTCATGATCTCAACTATTGAAATTATCATAATGTTCTTTTTCCGACTATTCTACGATTCACATAAAATACAAATCATCTTACCATATAAAATGGATTATCATTAAAATGTTTTAGTCTCTATTCTTTCCATTCGTTTTTTTTCTTAACAAAATTTTCATACTGTTTTCATTTTCTGTGATCAATACACATGCATACACACTATCGCATTGACTGAATTACGTAACCTTATATAAATACCATCAATACAAATACAAAAAACACTTTTCATGATTGTAAACAGTATATTAAGAATTTATCAAAACATTTTTTAGAAAATAAATCAACCGAAAACAGTTGTTTGTTAGATGGCAGTTGGAGGTAGTCGACAGGAAACCCTGGACCTGGGTTTCGTGCTACTTGGCACTCATCAGCAAGGCCTACCTGTAATCTTGAGGGAACTGATGCTCCCTGACGGATTCGATCCAAACACCCAGTGATCAATCAGTTGTGATTACATCTCAGTCCTACAGGAGGTCGGTTGCGGCCCGGACAGCTCAGTAGTAACGTCTCTGACAGTGAAGCTGGGTGACACTGGATCGAATCCGTCAGGGGGCACCAGTTCCCTCAAGATTACAGGTACACCTTGCTGATGAGTGCCAAGTAACACGAAACCCGGGTCCAGGGTTTCCTGTCGACTACCTCCAACCACCATCTAATCTCAACATAGTGCACGCGGTGTCAAGTCACCTAGACTGGTGGCCACTTTGCAACATGGTCGATAGCATTCGATCTGCACTAATAAGGACTAGACACGCAATCAATTGTGACAGTTGTTTGTCTTATCATCATTTGTTTTATTTTCTTATATTTTCGTAGTTTTGGTCATGAACTTTTATCTTAGTTACACCGCTGTCGAAAGCCGCTGCTGAAGAATCTCGTACCAGGAAGAAACAGATGTCCAGACCTTTTTTGGTTTTCAAAGGTGATCTAGCTAAGATGAGTTTACGATTTAACCTATGAAAATTTATTTCTTGAATAGTCAACTTCACATGATTTTAAACTAAACTGCTATGGTCTCTACTGTACACACTTATTTTTCTGTAAGGCTGTGGAAAGACGATCCAGTTTTTTTAAAGGAAACTATAATAATGACATTCATGACTGATATATTGTATCATTAATGAACTTCAAGCTATAAGATTGTCGTACGATGTTATAAATTCTTCAAAGTTAAGCAGATAGAGCTATGTACATTTATTATAAGCAAAGTTGGATGTTGGCTAGCAGTGGAATCCAGGACACGCGATTCGTCCTATTTGCGACTCATCAGCTGGATGTACATGCATCCACTTAAATGGATAACGAGATGGCGTTTGCAACAAATGGTACTGGGTTGGAGTCATGGAGTAAAACTCAACTCTGGGGTGCAGGTACATCGAAATGATGAGTTCCAAATAGAAGGAAACTAGCGTCCTAGATTCCACTGCTAACTACTATCCATCTTTGCTTATACTTACTTACTTACTTACGCCTGTTACTCCCAATGGAGCATAGGCCGCCGACCAGCATTCTCCAACCCACTCTGTCCTGGACCTTCTTTTCTAGTTCCATCTAATTCTTGTTCATTTTTCTCATGTCTATTTCTATTTTTCGGCGTAATGTGTTCTTTGGTCTTCCTCTTTTCCTTTGGCCTTCAGGATTCCATGTGAGGGCTTGTCTTGTGACGCAGTTGGGTGCTTTCCTCAATGTGTGCTTATAATGCTTGTAAATTAAGGCAATATCGAGACAATATGCACAGGATGCATATATGCCAATAAGAGACTGATCAATTGTTGTCCTAAACAATAATAGGAAGATACAAGTAAACAACCCCACGTGAATTTATACACTTTATTGTTTGATGAATATGTTCGTAGTATTGTTTTCAACTGTTCATCATTATATCTACAATTAATTTTAAAAAAACAATCATGATTTAATGAATTATGATCACAACGAAATAATGAAGTTGTAAATAAAAGGGTATTTATTGAAATCGGAGCCTGAATATTATTTTACATACCCAAGATATGCACATGTGCCAATGACAGACTGATCAATTGCAGTCTTAAACCTCAATGGGAAGATACAAGCCAAACAATACTAAGTGAATTTATCCCAGATATTGTTTTTAAACTAATTAATAAGGTTGTTGTAAACAAATTTACCATTCTTTTTATGTCCATATATGGTATTCTTCTTCCCCGTTTCTGTTTATACTTATTTTTCCAGTGCTGTTCAGTGCTCTTTTCTTGTTCCATGGTATCCTGATTGAGATCAATCTGTAACAAGCACAATCTATATATGAATAAATTTTTGTTTGATGTGACAGGAAATAATCGTACCTGATTGTCAAATCTTAATTTTACTAGCTAATAGTTGACCTACATAATTTGTAACCTTTCTCCTGTTATATTTTCAACGACCTATTAGTACACAATATTCAGTACAGAAATCAACATGGCTAAATATTTTCTTTCAGGTTTATCACTAAAAAACAGTAATTCTTTGCTAACCAGTTATTCTAACTTTTGATATTTATTTCAGTGGTTGAGATCATGAGTCAATTGAAGCTAGACCACTAGGTTTTCCACTGTGGTCTAGCTTCGATTGACTCATGATCTCAACCATTGAAATTACTATGATATCCACAAAAACCCCTTCTGATATTTATTTATTTAGAGGCTTTTCGTCAATAATTCAATTTTGTTCTTTTGTGGGTATTAATCACTTATGTAGGAGTTTTGTTCTTTGAGCTGGATAGTTTGGTCGTGGAGCTCTCATTGTTATTCGATAGAAACTTCACGACCAAACCATCCAGCTCAGAGAACAAAACTCCATCAAAATCATTCAACTGAGCTACAAATTTTCTCCGCCATCTCATTAATCACCTGAGCATAATTCATATCGATTAACAGATTAACTACACTCTTTTAATAGTGGGTTGAATATATTAAGATAAACGTAGTTATTTGATTCACTGACAAATTATTCAAAATAAGATTTTTAAATTCATTTTGTTAATTACTAAATCAAATGTACTGATGATGTCCTTCGGAATAACGACGAAAGCTCCATGACTAAACCATCCAGCTCAGAGAACATAATTTTATCACTTCTGATGAATTGATTGATTATATGAAAAAAATTCTATGTCATATTTATTTAAGACACTTTAGAAGTAACGATTTTAAATCATAACTGATACTTAGACTGTCTGAACATTCATATTCAACGGAAATAGTTATACTTTCAGTTCTTTTTATTTTTAGTTATATTCTGTGACAAATAGAATCCGTGTATTTTATCAGTTTCCTTTGTAATTTTAGTTCATTCATTCCTGTATCCTCAAATTTCTCACTTACTTGATAGGTACTAAACGAAGCAGAAGATAATTATGGCAATTTTAAAGTACTTAGTCACGTTTGATAAATTTCCATAATGTAATAAGAAGACGAAGATTATGGAAACTATGTAATGATATAATAGCGCAATACATTTCGAACAATCTGACCACACATATACTTGTTAAGAAAATTTATATATAAAAAATGGAAGGCCAATAAGAATAGAAATGAAGGGTAAGAAGGAGACAAGGATAATAAAAAAAATAATGTGAAAACAATTTGAACCTTCATCACTCTGGATAATAAGCTAATATCACCAAGGTAGATTTAAGGTGAGAACATCAGTCTCTCATGTGAAGAGGAGAGGAACGACCAGCTTCTCTTCCTAGCTATGCTTCTAAGTAGACGAGAAGATGGCTCAATCAAATGACTCATTTTTATAAATCCAACATGAACAGGCCAATAACTTAGTTATTATACTTATTGCCCTGTGCAGTACAAACGGGGTTTGGTAAGGTGCTTTTTTAACAGACTTGATCATATTCTTACAAATGACGCTATCGACGATAATGTTAGACTGTTTAAAAACTTTTTTGGAAAATCGCTATCTTCTCAAATTCATAAATAGATAGAAAGTTCATGAGACCTACTACTGACTTGGCAGTAAAAAAGTCTGTCTACATCACCTCACTATTTAGAGGTCTTTTATTGAAACAAAGGCTTATATCAGTCATTAACAAGGCATATTGTGCAGCAAAGGTCATTATCAAGGAAAGAATAAGGTTCATGCTTCATCGAAAACCTAAAAGACAAGAAAACGATTGGGTCGCCTTAACCATACGAAAATTTAAACCCCCTTTGTGTATTTAAAATTAGACGATATACTTACACAACTCATTTCCTTTAAGCTAAATTGAATAGCGAAGCCATAATTTGATCTAATAAGTATCCGTTTGCTCAAAAAGTCCAAAGCCCATATTAACTTCTATCATAAATTATTATGTTTCTTAACCATTTAATAAACACACGGTTTAAAAAATTTAAGGTGATTCATGTTTCGCATGAAAATTTATAATTTTTTAATATACTATCAAAGTGTTTTATAAGTAGTTTATCACATTAAATAAAATTAGTAGATGGCCACTCACATTGTTCATTCATTCAAAAATATTTCAATAATGGGAAGATTATCATTTTAGTAAAAAAGTATCCCGCGGGGTGCGGGATCGTGGATGAGCACTGCTAAGGATTCCAATACTAGTACGAAACGGCCGTCTAATGCTTCCAGGTTTTCCATGTTGGTCTAGCTTCAATTGACTCATGATTTCAAGAGAAATTTCTAAAAAATCTCCACAAAACCCATTCTGATAATAAAAGGTATTCTGTCTAACTATACAAAAGTACTCCACTTTTAACTCAAAAATAGGTCAAAAGTACTTTTTCCTAAACTCTTCGACGTCATATTCATAAACGGAATGCAAATATTTTCATTTTATTTAGTCACTATTATTATGTTGTTGCAGTCTGCTTTTGCAAGTAAATTTGGTCAGAAAATATGCTCATTGATTGTACAGCTAGCACTTCTTACGCTGAGCAGACCCCAATTTATAATACCTCTTTCTAATTTTATTTGGAAGGATCTTGCAAATGGAATTACAAGTTCAGTGATATTATGAGTGTTGAAAGGTATGATTTGAATAGTGAGACTTGGGACGCTAGGTTAGCTGAAGTTTTGAACATAATGAGTTCAGAGCAAAAGTTATTATAAGTTCATCAGGCAGTGATAAATGGTGATGGGTATAAATATTTTTTAAGCAATGGGTTCAAAGTTTTATCAAAGTCCGTCTTTTTGATTGTACTACATACTCAAAACGTATCCTTTCGATATGCTCAATAATTCGAATAAACTGAAGCTATCCAAACAATTTTTTTCGAAATATAACTGGACTATATCTTTTTATGACAAATCATAATGAATCAAGCAAGCACCTTCATACATTGATCATGTCTTTCAATATTCCTACGCTTCGTGGAAACTTAAAGTACTCGGAATAGCCGACATACTTTTATTCGATTAAAGTGGTTCAGAACAACTGGTTATCAATATCATATCAGTTCACTTCAAAGTCTTATATTCAGTTGGTTGATTTTAGGGGATATGAATAACAGCAAACACTTCCCTTAGGTTTTATTATAGTCGGTAATTATCAGCCAGGTGTATTTAGGTAGTGTAATTTCAGAACTTCATAAACAAAATGAATGTTTAAAGTGAATTTCTGATATTCAACACAACAATAATCAGATAGGGGTTTTGTGGATATTATAGTAATTTTTTTAAATAGTTGAATTCATGAGTCAATTGAGATGGTCGCGCGCGAGATTGATAGGTCTTGGGTTCGCAGCTCGCGACGCGGGATGGATTGAAGGCTATAATTATCTATCAGTCAGCTCTCTCAGAATTCAGAGTATTTCACAGACTGTCTGCTAGTGGTGAGTATAGGAACTCTATATCAACTATAGAGAAATCTAGAATACACAAGAGATTCTACGAAATATGGATGAAATCTAAGAATCATTACAAAAACTGTATCATGGATTATTTAGGAAACAAGGATTCTAAGAGAAAGATTTATATTTTAAAAGAGATAGAGAACGATTTATATCGAAATAAATGATAAAATCACAATCGCTACTGTTTTATGGATTTTTAAATTAAAGATCTTTATAAAACTATTGGAAGAGTTCAGCATAAACTAGCCTAAATTTGTGGCATTTAAGTGTATACAAAGAGAATACAATTGTAAAGATATAGAAACGATCTTTTAATCAAACTAATGAATCTATTCTAAGGGGACTTATATACATTTGTAGTTCCACAAGTTAATGACTAAAAAACTCAAGCAAAGATCTTAAGGTGAGCAGGAAAGCATCTTAAAATAAGTTTTCGATTGAGGTCATGAAGCGATTGATGTTAGACCACCATTGAAAAATTGGAAGCACTGGACGGCCGTTTCACCCTATCGTGGGACTCCTCAGAAGTGTGCATCCACGATCACGTTCGCAGGATTCGAACCAAGGGCCTTCGGTCTCGCACACGAACGCCTAATCTCTAGACCACTGGGCCGAAATCCTACGGTGTCTATGTCTAACTCCAACCAATCCACGAAATTGCGCGACCATATACCATCGTACTGAGGTAGATACCTGTCTCTACCCGACACGGGTTAGCTCTACTGGTCACGGCTTCTCACTAGAACTCCGAGAATTCTCTCACGAAGCCAGTCACTAGTGAGCGCATGATAATTATCGGTATGGGGTTGTGGAGATTATTAAGTTTGGGGGGGTCATGATCTTAACCAAAACTTAATAATCTCCACAACCCCATAATGACATCTTAAAATAACTTTTAAATCCAGAGAACGTTTACTGACAACAAAAATCTGATAATATAAAGATAACCAGTAGATTGCTTAATAATCAAGGATATCAAATAGATAAGTTAAGTTTTCCTCAAATTCCACAGAATATCTAGTTGCGATTCATTCACTCAACTGTTTAAATACATATATTTCAGGGAAAGACTAAGTACCACACACAGACAACTGCTAAACATCTGGTTTTAAGTCTTTGAATTACGCTTTACATTACTTACAGTTCATTGTAACTGGTATGTCATTTGAATTTCATCCTATTTCGCTGATTATTACTAAATTTCCGGTGGAATTTCCTAAAATGTTTAGGTCTAAATGTTTTTTGGTTCTTCTTACTTGTCTATATAAAAAGAACCATCCTACTACCTTCGCAAATTAACAAGGACTTCGTAGAGTTCAGAAAAAGTCTAACATTTCGACTTCACTAATAACTAGGGGTAATATTCTTCAGTTTTAAACATTTTTCATAGATATGAATTGTATACTTAACAAGATGTTTAAAGAGACATTCCAGCTCAAAAAACTGCATAAAGGATTCATATGTATCTACCCTGTTCGTACTGAAAGCATCAAAATTAATATCAATCAGGGAGAGAGAGAAAGATCTGGATAATTTAATGACCGTTGTAAAAATCACCTATTTTAAGGTGACCATCATATGTTTAATTTTATTTACATGAGGAGTGAACTGTTCATTAAATGGAAAAAGCCATATTGAGATTCCAACCCATTCACTTCGAGATCTGTTTATCTTAAGCTTAGTTTGTGTCATAGTTGTGGGTGGACTTTATAGTGTCAAAATAAAACGAACTAGTTTAGTCTTTAAAGTCTTCCCAGCTGATGTTAGTTGATGAGGAAAATTTTATTTTCAAAAATGAAATGAGTCTCTTCAAACCTCTTAGTCAGACATAAAACGAGATTCATTTATATTGGTTGTCTAGGCGAACAATACTAGATTCGAGTCCCGGAGTGAATGTCAGCTCTGGGTCACGGGAGCGGCCAGTTGAAGAGTACTAGGCAGGATGGAACGTATGTCCTGGATCCCGCTTTTAGAATACTTAAATTTTTATCTGACAAGGTGGACTCCCCTTAATTCTATACATAAACTTTTTTAAAACGGTATGAATTATTATCTCTAAAATCAGTGCAGGCAATTGGCTACGAGTTAGAATTTGATTTTTTTCAAAAAAACGTTACAATGCTAGAGAACTTCTTGAAATCTGACATTCTAGTCTTGTTGGAAACGTTATATCCCCAGAACCCACTTAGGAAAGGACCTAATCTTGTAATTTTGTTTAGAAAATTTGAATTTCTTTGTTTTCGCGCCGAAGGCGCTCTTGTCACCTTCATGTCGTATTTCCCACTGGGAAATATCTTAAATGCTATTGGTCCGTTGCATCGTTTAGTATGCTATTCAGTAACTCTCCCCAAGGACGGTTTTTACACTGTATATATACGTTTTGAATTGTGTTTGTTGTTATCGCTCGTTTCTGGCTGTTTTGCAGAATATACTTCCCATTCCAAGCTTGAACTTCTCCTTCTAGTTAGCGAGGCTGGGACGCATCAATAGTTAGCTTACTGATCTTTAGTCACCGAGTCTTTGTTCTCGTTCGCCGATTAAGTGAACTCATGATAGCTTCAAACCTAGCAAGTCTAACATCAATAGATTCACTGATAGGAATCCTATCAATCAAACTATTACAAGAAAAAGTCAACTGGCGAATCAATAAATCTAGCAAAACAATCATTCATAGAAAACCTTCAGTATGAACAGTCTAATCTAAAGCTTATAAATCAATTGAACAGCTCATTTCTACACAAAGTAATCATTAATGGTATTATCCAGAATAGAAAATAAAATAAAAAAATTAAACATATATCATTAAATCATTTCACCCAAGAAACACATGATATGATACTAAAGCCTGTTGTATTAAAAATTAAAAATTTTTTTTCTTTTTGTTGTTGTCGTTCTTGTTGCTATGATGATTTCTTTATTTGAAACAAAAGTTACTTTATAAAAAATATTTTTACATATCTTTGAGAATAAATTCAATGAATTCATTATATATGAAATAGTAACATGTCTCTATGTTACAACTTCTCTCTTTTCTTTTTCTTTTTTCTTGTTTTTTTTCAAAGAAAAAGGAATTTAACATGAACAAACAAACCTTAGATAACTTGTTCATTCATAAAGTGTAATAGATATATATCATGTTGCCATGTAAGTTGTTATTTTTTGTTGTTTTTTTTATAAAAAAACAAAAGAGAAAAAAGAAGAAGAAAAGAAGAAATAAACCTGAGAAATTACTTTATAATAAAGCAAACAATTAAATAGTAAACTTAAAATGAGTTTATGAAGTGAACATGAGTTTTTCCTTTTTGTACAATTGAATAGTACATTTATGAAAAATAATGCAAAATAAAGGAAGAAAAAAGAAAAAGAAGAAGAAAGAAAGAAATTAGTATGAGGCATTTGATTCTTTATGCAGATATAAATTGTAATGGTAATTTCACTTTCATACAACCTACAAGATCTTTATTTTCCATTTCTAGTTTGATTGTAATATGAACATCGAGTTTCTGTGAGGGAAAATTTACAACAACAAGAAAAACGAAAAAAACAAAAACACGTTGGTTAGATGATTGAAAAATATGTTGATGGTGATGCTGATGATGATGATCAAATTGTAAAGTGAAAACCTTTGTCTTAAAGTACAAAATACTATTATAGATACTGAAAAATTCATTTGTTAGGATAGGCGTTTTCTTAATATGATAGGTTAGATAACTAGTATAAACAGATATTTGAATCCCTCGTGCAAGATCGTGGATACGCACTACTGAGGAGCCTCATAATGGGATGAAACAGCTGTTCTGTGTTTCCAGGTTTCAGTGGTGGTCTCACTTAAATTTAGTCGTGATTTTAACTTGAATATCTTCATTTTCAAACCCAATAAATGGCATGTTTGATAAAAACATTATGACAGAAAGGACATAAGTAAATATATTTTCATTAAAAAAACCCTCTAAGACGACCTATCTATCACCTAACATGTAATTAATGACAAAACATTTGACCATAATGATCGAAGAACTTCTGATAGAGATACCATTCAGAGAATTCTGGTCCAAACATCTCAATGTTAATATATCTGACTGTTATAATACGCAATATAAATTTGGATCTACAAGTGTCTTGAGTATCAGTCTCCTTCAAGATATCGGATGTGTCTCGTTGAAGAGAATCAACATGTATGAGACTTATATCCACAACTTTATACAAACCCCCATCAACCATGTAACATCAGAAATAATTCACTATGACTGTCCACTTAAGGAATTGGTTTTTACTCAATGACCACTTACGGTAAACGTTTGATGTTCATCCAAAATATTCTTTCCGAATTCTCATTGTGACATTCTCTAAACTGAACAATATAATTCAATCTTTATTTCCCTGTGTCATTAAAATTAGTTACGTTCATGACCTCTCTGCCCACTAATCTGTACTTAATATACAGAGATACGAATTGTCTTTATCTAGTTTAAGGCCTTGTAGAAATAAGTTACTTAATCCAACCTTAAAATCTTCAACGCGCAAGTTCAATGTATGTCTAAAACGGCTTTGGGGTCATAGGGAAGAAATCTATCCTACCTCTGAACTGTGATATGTTAGGTTGACAAACAAAAAGAAAGAAGACAATTTCAGCTGGAATTATTATTCTTGATTGACCTTTAGCTCAAAAATGAACATGAGCAAATATAGTGCCAACAAGATCACGATGTACAAGGAATGAAAAAACACAACTATATCCAAACTAAGACATTAGAGTAGAATAATGAAATACGGAGGTCATGTTTATATTACGGTTATTTTGAAATAGAGAGGAATATGATCGTAATTTGAACATTAAACAAAAGCTTATAATTCATAGAATAGACAAGGCACAGAAATAAATGTTGGTACTTTATAGGCTTTGAATTAAGTTAGATAATATGCAGAAAAATAGTTCCCGTTGTTTGTCGTTGCTTCTTTATTCCTCTATTCACATCAAAATGTATACCGTATGTTAAATATCTTCATTTTTTGTTGTATCTAACTTCTAAGATTTTATACACTTTAGCGTAATATTTACTAATTTTGAAACAATCTGTGATACATCGGTGAAATAGTCTCTATCTAAGCAAAGATATATAGTGGCTAGCAGTGGAATCCAAGACACGCGTTTCGTTTTATTTGGAACTCGTCAGATCTTTGCTTATAGAGCTTATAAATTAAGGCAATATTGAGACATTCCACACAGGATGCACATACACCAATAAGAGACTGATCAATTGCAGTCTTAAATAACGATTCAAGTAAACAATATCAAGTGAATTTAGTCTATTTCTAATGCTATTAGAAATGTGATGAGAGTTCCATCTCGGAAGTATATTTTATTTACCATTCTTTTGCATTTGATATAGTTACATTTGTAACTGAATCATTTTCTGATCATTAATTTTTAATGATAAATGATGTATAGCGGGTGAATTTTAGATCTAAAATTGCGATAAGCTACACTTTCATATTATGGAGATATTAAGTGGTTGAAGACGGTCACCAGGAAGCCATAGGCCTAAGCACTTACTACCGAAACGTATCCACAATCTTCCTCATAGGGTTCAAACCCATATAATCTAATTCTACTGTTTGAAAGTCACCACTGAGCTATCTAAATAGCAACTGATTTCTTGTATAACTAGAACTTCTTCGATAGGTTTTGGGTTAGCACTCAGGGACTAAAAACAAACATAACATTGTTCACTGCTCAGAAATCAACTAATAATAACTCTGATCATATATTTGAACGGTTATCTGGTCCAACAATAAAGATGTGAATATATGCAAGTACTGTTACATTTTCTACGTGAGCTGTCGTAACTCGCAATGCGTGAAATGATGGTAAGTATTATTTCTCAAAGAAAGTGAGTAATAGGAGGTCCGTTATCACTTAATCGTTATGTTTCACTGTATTATGTTATTATGGTTACTTATTAGTAGTCGAAGTTGATTGAATCAAGCGGTAATTTTTTATTTTAATTCTAAGATCGTTAATTGAAGGACATTATCTGACAAACAGTAATAAGAACCAATTAACATCTTTAACGATGGTTCTATTCGGTCCTAGATTATTCAGACAGTCGTTGAGATATGTGCCTCATCTTTAAGTATTGTGATTCAATCTCCATTGAAGTGATCTGACTCTGGGACAGGAGAAGTTTCAATTAAAAACTTAATGGGCAGTATAACCATTGAACATATGATATTTTATGATTATGTTACTGTCATAACAGGTCATCCAACTAGCTTTCTAATAAAACCTGAGATACGTTTGCTGAAATTATTTGTTATTGAAGGTTTATAATTCATAACAGACTGTCGAAATTTCGATGGTGTTAAGTTCTCTGAGCTAAACAAATCTTTTAAGGAGATTCTAATTTACTTCAGGATAATATGTTCAAAGCCTATTACCTGCTGAAGTAAGTAATTAGTTATTTCACAAGTGAACAGCATTTTTTTCTGACAGACTTGTTTGTGATCAAAAGTCTTTATAAACTCTGTTGTCTTCAATTTTTCTTGTATTCCTGCTACAGTCGATTAACGAAAAGTCGAAATTCCGAATTAGAAAAACTGAGAAGGTCAGAAAATATCTAGGAGCACAACATTCAAATCAACTCCAATCAATAAACACATCCAGATAGATCCAGTCTATTAACTCATATGTAATTTTAACAAGAAATAAGCACCTTTGGTGTTGTCCATAACGAAAATAAAATGTTTAGCAAATAAACCATCTAACTTAGAGTGTACAGCATCAACGAAAGAATCAGTAAAAATACCCACAATATACTCACCTTATCAGAAAATAAGAAATTAACTAAAAATCGCGGTAATTCAAGTTCATCTAGAATATTGTTAAGATTCAATTTCACACGTTGTCTATAAATACCCGGTGGCATATTACAAAAGCACATTGTGTTTTTCTGATAAAATCTAGGTCTTTTCAGTGAACATTTTGATTGTGGAACATTTGCTGGCCAGTAATCACATACATTCTGGATCACTCTTTTTAAAAAAATTAGATAGAGGGGAAACATCAACTGATATAAATATAGTAAAATGTAAGTGTAAAATAAAATAATCTTTAAAGAAGTAAAGTTGATACACAAGCTTAAAAAGAGACTAAATTAATGAGTATATTGTTTGAAATAGACTATTATCCGAATGGGGGTTTGTGGAGATTGTAGTGATTTCAATGGTTGAATTAATGAGTCGATTTAAGTTAGAACACTATTGAAGACCTGGAAGCACTGGACAGTTGTTTTATCCTAGTATGGGACTCCTCAGCACTGCGCATTCGCGATTCCACACAAGGGACTTGAACCCATTAATTCAACCATTAAAACTAGATATATTTGCGAGCTTCGTATTTATGTTTGAGTTGATATTAAAAATCCTGTCAATTACGTCGTTGTGTTAATTACGAAATGCAACCCATCACTTAGACAATGATGATAATAAGCAAAGATGAATAGTGGCTAGCAATGGAATCCAGGACGCGCATTTCGTCCTGTTTGGGACTCGTCAGATTCGAGTAAACAATACCAGGTGAAATTAATATTGATAATACCAACGAAACCATGTATTGTTGACATTAAAATGTGTCTTTTAAGCATTTAAATGCAAATTTAATGGTTTTATGTTTAGTATTTTGAAGATCTTAGATTTTTTAGTGCGAAACTGTACCCTTTTGAAGGATTTTTAGAAATTAATTTACACTAACAGTAGTTTATGAAATCAACTGAGGTGGCACTTGAAAGTAGTGATCACCTGATAGCTATTTTCCCATTGTTGAAATCCATAGTAAAAAACATCAATGAACCCACAAAAAGTTGAACCTGATACTTTTGGTCCTTAGAATGATAGCGTAACCTGGCTAATCACTTTTACTCTTTAACATCAATTGATAGAAATCAGAAACATGAATCATTGTATTCTGATCTACTGATTTAGATGCAGCGCTCCTGTCATCAAACTAGGTCATGAATACAATCTCTGGAAGATTTGTCAGTGTACACTATTCAAGTGTTCCAAAGTAGAATAATATAGTTGTCCAGAGTTTTTCCTTCACTAATTGCCTAAATTATGTCGACCAGTGATAAAGACCATCTCCTAAAAAAATATACTCTTTGATTGTAAATACACATAAATTACTTACCCAATGTATAACGGAGGAAATTCCGGATTTATACGTACTTCTAAAATAAGCCGATATTGTTCAGTTAATTCTTTATGTAATTGCATAACATACTGTATACGTGCTTGAACATTCCCTTGTTTTAAAATTAATACAGATGGACGAATAGCAATTTTGTGCACAGTGATTACAGCAACAACATTATTTGTAGAATGATGATTTAATGCAGATTTATTTCCAACATTCTGGTTGGTTACAACTGTGTTGCTAGATATTTTCAATTTTTCATTTGCAATGATCTCATTTTCATGAACCGAGCGTTTTGATCTCAATAAAGAGTAATTTTTATTCTGCTTTCTTGTTAACCATGTAAACTTTTTAGGAGATTTGATCCAATTTCTTTTACTTCGAAGCCATTGACTTTTTAAACCAGGTAACTTCTTATAATAACTTTTATATTTTCTTTTAGTTTGTCTTGAAAAACGTTTTTTATTATTATAATTGAGTAAATTTCTTTCATACCAATGAATTTCTTCTTGAGATAACAAGTCCGGAGCTGGTTTGACTTCATCTATAATACCAAGTTAAATGATAAATTACTGATGTCGATAATTTTACAAAACGCCTTGCAGATAGATAAACAATTGCGGGTCTAATGACAGATATAAAGAATAACTTCTATTTCCCATTATACTGATCATAGAAATTCAAACCCGTAAGAATATTCTACATCAAACCTTGATTATCTCAAAATAATTTATTTGAACAAATTACATATTCTTAGTGGCTAACAGTGAAATTTAAAACATTAATTTCATTCTATCTAGGGTTTGTTAACTGGATACACATGTATTCCAGAATTTTGGTTTAATCCGGGATTCAAACCCAATACGTTTCGCTTCAAACACTAGTGAGTTAGCCATTATGTTGCTGATGTTAGTTTGTGAAATATGCTTTGTAAATCACTGGTCTACAAACTTTCATTTCTTTTTACATCTGATTAGGTCATCTTGAGTAGATTGTATCACGTTTATGGTAAGTAATAATGTCAATGGCTATTCTGTGTACATTTTTCATGTTCTCACTACTTTGCTGTAAAATATTTCGCATCTCTGATCAAGGAGCATAATATGAAACCATTCCTAAAACGTTTATAACAGATGAGTAAAAGTAGTCCATTATATTATGACCTATCATTTGACTCTAGCATAACATTTCAATATGGAATGACTTTAAATTTTGTGAATATAATAACATGTAACAACTTCTGAATAAATCTAACCCTATCTTTTTATGCCATTTAATTAATAATAATACTGTGTAATATATTCTTACATTATTTAAAAATTTAAGTAACGCATTTGTCGGGTTAAACATGAATCCCGCAAGCAGGATCATGGATGAGCACTGATGAGGAGTCCCACAATAGAACGAAACGGCCGTCCAGTGTTTTATAGGTTTTCAATGGTGGTCTAACATCAATCGGTTCATGATCTCAATCTAAAACGTAATAATTTCCACAACCCTATACTGATGCACATTCTTACTAGTAATGTTTATTTCTGTTATCAAAGGAGTTGACAACTATTCATTGATTAATTCATTTTCATGTTGATTGTTTGACACTTACTAATGATGTTTAGGACTTCAATTGATCAGTCTCTAATTGGCATATATGCATCCTGTGAGAATTTCCGCGATATCGCCTTAAGTCACAAATATTATAAGCAGTGATGGATGGTAGCGTGCAAAGGAATAGAGGACGTGCGATTCGTCCTATTTGGGAATCGTCAGTTGGATGTACCTGTATCTCAGAGTTGATTTCCATTCCGAGACTCAAGCCGATTGAGTAAGCTAGTGTCTACCTAGACTCAGTAACTAAGTGGATAATGTGATGGGGTTTCCAGCGAACGGTAATGGGCTCGAGTTCCGGAGTGAACGTCAATTCTAAGATACAGGTACATTCACGTGATGAGTCCCACATACGACAAAACGCCCATCCTGAATTCCACTGATAGCAACTATTCAAAGAGTCATCTTTTTCAAATAACAAAGATTCATGAAAAATATATCCTAATTAATGTAAAGATAAATGATTCGTTTTTACTTTATCGAGTCAAACTATACGAAATAAAGGGTCCTGAATCGTGATCTAATTGCTTAGATTCAGTTTCTTTACCAATAAAACGATACATTCTTCGTATTTTTAGGCGAAAAGAAATTTTAACCTATTTTTCCTTGTTTAAAATCTTATCTACTAATCTAGTTAGTTGGTACCCATCACACGAGAACTAGGTCAACCTATGTATATACGTATACAAACATTTGTAGTAAATCTATCTTAAAAATGTCAACCGAATATGAAATAAGTTAATTGACCAAAATATAAATGGCTTATATAGGTATCATTTAAAGTTGACCACCAACAAATCGTGTGAGACCTCCAACGTAGTGAAATATACAAAAAAAACTAATTAAATATTTGTAATATAATACATTTATATGTAAAAGGTGTACAAGGAAGGAAGAGGAGGAGAAGGAGGATGGTGGTGGGGGAGAGGAGGAGGTTGATAGTTGCGTAGGTTAGTAATAAGTAGAAAAGCATTTGCAAGCTGTGCTAAATAGTGAATGACTTTCCTAATTTCTTCTTCGTATTCCTCTTCTTCTTATTATTATTATTTTCATTTCCATTATTGTTATCAATATCCTTTACCTCACATGATGTAAATTAATGTACAAGTTGAAAAGTAAGAAAAACAACATAAACACTAATGAATAGACAAATAAATAAATAAATAAATATCATCATTTGTATTTGGTGTGAATCTCCTATTGTAGAGTATAATATCATGTAGGTCTTCGAAATTTATTGAAAATACTATTTACAGTTTTACGGTTAACTTCTATTTAGATTAGATTTATATAATTCATAATTTGTTTTCTTAAACCAAGCTGCATGTATGAGGCTCCTTGATGTAGTTGAATAAAAGTAGAATGATCCAATTGTACAAGTCTTACTAATAATTTACAGAAACAAAATAAAAATATTTCAAGCAAATAAGATAATGGCTGGCAGCAGAATCCAGTTTGAAGCGCGTCTCATCCTATTTGGGACTCGTCAGCTGGATGTACCTGCACCTCAAAGTTGATGTTCACTCTGGGACTCGAACCCAGTACCATTCGCTTCAAACGCCACCACGTTATCCACTCAGCTACTGAATCTTGATAATAACCTGCTTACAAAAAAAACTTGTGAATTAAGGCAATATCGAGGCATACGCACAGTATGCACATATGCCAATAACAGATTGATCAATTGCAGTCTTAAACCTCAATGGGAACATACAAGCCAAACAATACCAAGTAAAAATAAGATAATGTTTCATACACGAAACCAATGATCTTGAGTACTATTCCCGGTTAAAGGTTTATAGATGAACACTATTAAGGACTACTAATATTAGGATCATACATTGATTTTCAATGATTATTTCACATCGATTAAATCATAATTTTAATAAGAAGAGACTTTTAAAAATTTATGTGTTCAATTTACCTGTTACTCAATTGGAAACAAGCTAAACACTTTTTATTCACAATTGATTGTCTAAAGAAAATCTGATAACCTTTTGGGTAATTTAATATTGTGTAGATAAAAAAAAGTTTTTTATTTTTATTTTCATATTAGTTACATTGTAAACAATCCACATAGAATTATCTACTCACTTATAAAGATCACTGTTCATTTCAAAATAAGCCTTTAACAATGAAATAACTTCAGCTGAAATATAGTAACGAGAGTAGGAATGAATAACTAAATTGTTGAAGTGTTATGAATGAAGACAACCATTAAAGCCTAATAGTCTTTTGATTAGCTTTGATTCAATGATTAAAACTTAGAATTCTACTTGGTTAACCTATTGTTATACTCTATATAGTCATAAGTTATTCAGTTTTCTAAACTATCGAGAATCACTGTGCTCGATAATACATCTTGATAAGTTTTGTCTAAAGTTTTTAGAACATAATAAATATATTCATCACCATCAGGTAAGTTTCAATAGCATTTATGGAGAGACCATAATTTATGAACGGACCAATCAGATTTACGATAACAGGTTTCAAATTTTGGCGCAAAATTAATTCATCTATTTGGCTAAATAAAGTTTTAGCATTATAGCTGATATCAGTTCGTGATGAAAATCCTAAATCTAATTTCTAGCCTTAACCATCAAATGTAAATCATAATTCGAATTCCTCACATTGGTTTAAAATCCTGATTTAGCCGTAGTATATACGTCAACATTCTCAAGGACTTTTTAGCGTCGCTCAAAGGTCATCTATAAATTATAGTCTCACCGAATTTATCTCATCTAATGTACAGACAATCATGAAACTTCTTACATTAAATTGCTACAAAACTGATTAGTGAATATTATCAATAAAAAAATCTGAATGACAATTATTCTTATTCATTCTCTAATGATCTAGATTAATGTATTGAAAAGATTTGACACGATCGGATTTAAATCTAAGTAAGCTATAATTAATGGAAACTGATTTCAGAAGGTTCTGTGTGATTCTTCATGTTGATTTCATTAAAAAAAGTAGAAGAAAACGTGTCTAATAAAAACTAAATTAAAATGAGCTATCCCTTTTAAATTTGTTTATGTATCTTTGAATAAAACTGCAATTACTTAAACCAAGTTAAATATATAGTATTCATGAAGAATTCCATATCGGGACTAAGAAACTGTTTAACGCTTACTTGTTTTATCATTACTAATATTATTTTTTGGCGCAATATAGAATTTTAATAGATGATACCGTGAGTCAATTTTAAGATAGATCACCATTGAAAACCTGGAAGCATTGGAAGACTGTTTTGTCTTAGTCTAGGACTATTCATCAGTCCATATTCACAATCTCACACACGAGATTCGAAACCAGGACCTTAGGTCTCTTCTTATTTCTTGATTGCTCCTGATGATAAATATTGAATCGTTGTCAGTTAAATGTTAGCAGTTCAGCAATCGACATCTCAGTGCACATTGTTAACTACTACGATGTCTCTGGTTCTACATTTTTTGTAACATGTACAGCGAAAGGTCGTAAACGTTTCATAATCACACCTGAATGAGTTAAAACTAAGGAGAAGATTTAGCAGAAAATTAGATATCATTAAGAACTTTGTACCATACTAGGTACAATCTTAAACATCCAAATTTAGTTCAATTAGGAAATTACAGGTAACTACATGAGTAAGACAGTGATCAGAGATAGTAAGAATGATTACTGTATCTATTCTCAGCTATTTTCGGCGTTTTAAAACTAATCTCTGTTCAAATAAATAGTTCGAACTGGAGTTCGCATTGATTTTATTATTGCAAACCAGTCTGTATTAGCTTATATCATTAACTGAAAAATTTTAATTACATGGACTTATATGAATTTTCTTGTTTAATCACAAGTCTTTCTAAATAGTACGGTAGCTAAAGATGAGACAAACTCTCTAGAAGTTCTACCGTTATTTTATTACCTTAAATTTAGTTGTTGTGTAGTCTACTTATTTCCTGATTACATTTTGAATGAAATCTGATCTTTATGAATGAAATGAGTTAAAAAATCAAGTTGGGCTTTTTTTATTTCGACGCTACCATAGTTCAAAATTACCACATTAAGTATAAAATGATGCAATTTTCATTATTGGAACAGTCCGGTCAGATCCGAATTACTAGCGTATATATTCTGCAAAAACATTGTCATATTACCATTTACAGTATCTAGAAAGTTGTAAATTACTACTGTCATCATTCAATAAACCTATCTAGTCCCCTTATATTGAAATATTTACAGCATAATTATATAACCGTTTCGTCCTATTGTGGGACTCCTCCGTAGTGCGCATCTAGATTTTCCATGGTAGTGTAGCTTCAACTAACTCATAATCTCAACTATTGAAATTACTACAATCTCCACAAAACCCCTTCTGATAATAATGATATGAGTTCTTTCTCTAAACAATAAGATAAAAATGATATAACTTTACGATAGAAACCATTGAAAAATAAGATAAACAGATACTTCAGATAAAAACTAAACATCAAATTCCTTCATAATTGTCGTCATCAGGTTAAATAGCAGTTTACTAAGTTAAAATAATTTGACATTTAGTGACAAAGATTAAGTACAGTCGTTTTTAGGAAATCTGAGACAGATTTATTTGTGTAGAATTAAAACAATCCTACTTTTATAATTTATCTATTACTTTGACTATTATCATTAGTTTAGATGAACGAAAAAAAAAGAAAACAACTTTCGCAATACCTTATAATGGCAATCATCATTTCCTTACCAGTGGCTAACTTTGACAGGTTATTTCCGAAGTTATAGTGGGAAGTTGTGACTTGTGGAGTTCAATCCTTTCGGTTCTAGGGCAAATATCACTAATATCTATGAATACTAAGCATATAATAGTTTAATAAAATTAAAAATGTTAATCACTAAATGTCAACCCATAGGTCTGAATGTCATTGATTCGACCGCATGAGAGTTTGTGAAGGTGTATTTCCGAAGAATTCTATACAAAATAACTGTCCATTGCTTCCTAGGGTTTTATTGAATGTTTATATAACATCAGTCTTTTATGTAAGCTAACAAACAAAAGTATATAAACTACTTTAAATTAGTCGATTAGTCTATCAGTAGTATCATGTAAGTTACCAATAATAGTTACCTTCTAACTTGAGTTTGATTACCATGCCAAAGTTCATAATAATATTTTTTTATTAAATGACAAACTACCGTTTTGTGTAATGTTCTAGTAAACAGATAATATGAAATGACTTGCATGTGACGAAAAACAATACTTTACTGATATTGCTAATTCCTAAATTATTGTTAAAATCAATCAAACACTCGCAAATTACCTTTCGATTCAAGTTTTACAACCTTTTGCTGTACAAGTTACAAAAAAAGCCCAATAAGAGACATCGTGATTGTTGGCAATATGCAGTGAAAAAAACGTATATTATTCAGATGTCGATTCTTGGACTGCTAACTGACGATCACTTAATATTTATCGTCAGGATCGACCAAGAAGTCAGAAATGGAAATTTGTTGAAATACTTTGTGCTGAGTATTCTATATTGTATCAAAAATATAATATTTAATAAAGCCATTAATAATAATAAATAATAAATATATCAGTAGTTGAGATCATGAGTCAATTGAAGCTAGACCACCATGGAAAACCCGGAAGAACTGGAAGCAATCGGCTCATAATCTCAATTGTTGAAATTACTATAATATCCATAAAAACCCCTTCTATCAATAAATAAATAAATAAATATATATATATATATATATATATATATATATATATATATATATACATTACCACACTACTTAGAGATTATCCATATAGTGATAGAAAACAAATTTGACTTGAAGAAACCCAACAAAAAAATCACATTTCACCCAACTATTTATTACTTATTAATCAACATTCACGATTACCAAATGTATTCAAGCCTTCATGATACATAATATTCAACTAAACATGTTTATCACTATGAAATTGTGAATTATATTAAATTTTTTATTAAGATCATAAACTAATTAATGTTAGACCACCATTGAATACCTGAAAACATTGGACAGTTTATTTCATCCTATTATAGTGATAGTCTAACATCAATCAGTTCATAATCTTAATTATAAACATGTTTACATTTGAAAGTATTTACTCATTATATAAAAATATAATCTTGATTAAAATTAATTTCCCCTCCCCCCCCAAAAAAAAAGTACGAAAAAAAAAATTTGCTTGACGTCATCGATTGGAAAAAGAAAATTTAGGATTAATGGGTTTTCAAAAAGAAAAAAATTTTTTTCTACAAAACAAACATATTAACATCATAGAAATATAGTCCCATGGAAAAAATTCAAGTACAATGCCGAAAATTGATAGATTCTTAGACTAAAACTATTTCAAACATTCTTATAATTTTTAATCATAATCTATTAGTTACTAATCAAAATATAAAAATGTCTATAATAGTTGGGGTGTTTTTCTTTTTAATTATAATTTTAGTGATCATTTTATGTCTGTAATTTCTGCGTTGGTTGAATGTACTAATCTACCTACCTGCCTACCTACTTACCTACCCGCCTAGTATTATTATTATAAATACTATAACAATGTATAGTAAAGTGAATAACAATTTCTTTCTTGTAACGTTTCATTCAGCTACACGTTTTTTGTGCTTTCGATTTGTCCGGAGAGAGAGAGAGAGAGAAGAAAAAAGATTAAGAAAACAATATAAGAATATTTTTCAATAAAATAACTATAATTATTTTTATTAATAATTTCGACTTTTAGTTATGTAGATAATGAATAAAATTAAACGACTTAGTGAATGAGTGAATTGGGGAGATTTTACATTTGATATATATATATATATACTTCCCTGTAGGTATGCATATGAATGAGAGAAAGAGAGAGTTTTATATATATATGGAAAAGATAGATATAATGAAAGATGAAGAGGAAACAACTTTAAGGCATGTAAAATCGGTAATTCACTGGGAATATATATATATATATATATATATATATATATATATATATATATATATATATATAGAAAAGAAAAAGGCTGTAAAACTAAATGTTTACACAGAGTGTTTGTAATGCATCTTACTGGTTAATATGATTTTTTCTATATTATGCGGTAGGTAATTCATACATGTAAAACGTGATTATATGCAGACAGCCTATTTAGAAAAAGGGTAAGAAAGTTGGTGAATTAGACGTTGTTGCATTCCTATCAATACCGCCATCAGAATAAAAAAAGGAGAAAAAATAATGGAGGAATAGTAGTGAAAAGTAATAAAAATATACATATTCCTATACTTAAACATAATGTAATCAATTAAATATGATTACGACAAATTACTTTGATTATTATTATTATTATTCCATCCACTTGGTAGAACAGTAGGCATTAAACTTAATCTGATTAATAAAAGAACCACATGTTGAATAATTTAAACTAGTTAAGATATAATCAGTTAATACAGTGTTACTAGGTAATATTTCTATATTTCTCTAACATGTCACTTTAATTATCCTCTTGAAAAGGTTATTTATCATAATATTCAAGTAAGGAATGATTAAAGTAATTCAATAGAAAGTTGGTAGGTATCATTGCCAAGGTATAACTTGATAATTCCGAATAAATTGAACATTGGGTAGATTGTTATAAATAAAAATAATATATTTTTAGTTATCCTAATGAGTAGAGGAACTGAGTGTAAGCCACTTCTGATTGATGGTCTATTCTTTGAAGAAGTGCTGAGTTGTGAAACGTCAGAAAGTCTAATTTTTCTACTCATTGGAATATCTACAACTATATTGTATTTAATTCACTTGGTATTGTTTTACTTGAATCTTTCCATTGATGTTTTAGGACTGAAATTGATCAGTCTCTTATTGGTATATGTGCATACTGTGCGTATGCCTCGATGTTGCCTTAATTTACAGGCATTATAAGCAAAGATGGATAGCGGCTAGCACTGGAATCCAGGACGCGCGTTTCGTCCTGTTTGGGACTCGTCAGCTTATATATTATATTTCTTTATAATTCGGTAAAAAATTTTGAAAATTTGCTATAAAAAGTACTTTAGGGATTATAAACAAGTAATAATCCTATTTATATTGCAGGTACATCCAGCTGACGAGTCCCGAACAGGACGAAACGTGAGTCCTGGATTCCGCTGCTAACTACTATCCATCTTTGTATATAATGCTATATAAGACTATATCGAGGCAATACGCATAGTATGCACATATGCCAATAAGAGACTGGTCAATTGCAGTCTTAAACATCAATGGGAAGATACAAGCCAAACAATATCAAGTGAATTTAATCCTGTTTATAGTTTACACTTTTCACCCTTGATCATGTATAACTAGAATAATCAGTATTTAATTGACTAAAATGAATATATTACTGATATACTTGTATAATTAATGCAATCTATCTGTTTTATGATTGGATTCCATGATTGTATTTCCATTACCGATGTTTGTTTTATCAATTACATTTTGAAATGAGATTTTCATTACTTCAATCATCATATAGAATAAATTGATATATACATAACAATACTTTTTAACATTTTTATTACTGAACGACATCATCTAGATAATAATTGAATATAATAGATAATCAGATATATATCTGATCATAAGTCAGGCTTTCTCAGGAGTGAACATCCATGACCTCACCAAGCAGTGAACGTGGAACTTTCAGGTCGCTCGTGGGATATGATATCCTGATATCGTCAGGTCGAATTTCTGTGATTTCAACTTTCATCTTCAATCTCACTATGACACACTAGTTATTAGCTAATGGTGCTAATGATAACTGCCTCGTCTTTAACAAAATTGTATTTTATCAGTTAAAGATCATCAATAGAATTTCATAACTCCAAGGAGATGATTGTATAACTACAAAACGTAAACTTATCCTAAATGCTCAACTAATCAATAGCTTTTCAAGTCAAACAAAAACCGTAATTTAAATCTACAAATTTTGTACTGTTTTTTAGCTGTTTTGTTACTAAGTAAACTATATAATCACATACTATAATGCAAAAGATGGGGGAAATTTTGATAGGGCTACCAGTAACTAGTTTCAATTAAACAATATTTATTCAACTTTTAGGACTCCTTAAAGGTTTCAACGATTGTTAATTAATTTTATTGTAAGGCCCCGAGAAAATAAACCAGCGGTGTTGAAGAAACATTTGTATCTGTAACGTAATTTACTGATATAAATTTACTTCGAACAAGTTTAATTCTTTTGAAACTGAAATGAACATTGTAAGGGGGATATTTTAAACAATCAGTCAATCAAAAATGATATTTTTTAAAACATGGTTTACAATTTATGGTTCAGTGTATTGCAAAAGTTAGTTTCAATCCATAGGGTAATTTTCATTACTGAAGGATATATGTAAGAGTACCACCCTATAAAAAGCACTGTGGGGCTGTTTCGTCGTAGTTCGGGACTGTTCAAAAATATATACTTACAAATTTAAATTAATGTGGACAAAACCTTTCAATCATATTATGATGGTATGCTTGCTAATGACTTGGACTGAAACGATTTTCTGAGGTTCCAGTAAGAAATCAAGAACTGAGGCATTCTGTTTGGTCGAGAATGAGATGGGTATCACTGATGACACACTGTGACTTTTGCTCTTTATCATGAATTGATTGGTGTTGAGAATGTAAAGCAAGCACGTTTCAACATGACAATCAAAACTTAAGAAGCCTACTGTAATGCTACGTACAGTTGGTGGAAGAGGTTAAACGAAGACAGTTGAGGAATTCCAAGTATAGACAAAATAGCTATCCATCGAATTCTGCATTTAAACTGTGTCTCAACTGATGTTAAGCCTAATTAAAAGCGATCATAACGTTCTCATTCGCTTATTTTTCAATCAGATTTGAGATGAGATATTCTATGTTACAATAAACTTCTACGGATAACGCTTTACTACCAATGTTGCTATACTAGTTAGTTAGTAAAAACGTTCAATACAGACATTGTTGCAAAAGGTATTACTAAAAATAATGTACTTAAATCAAACAGTTTAAAACACATTTTGGAAACTACTCCAAACACGCTCGTTCCCAGCAATAAAATTATTATATAAGAACTTCCGTCTAAATTTGTTCGAACAATTTGACAGTATTTGGCACAGAGTTGATGTAAGACATTAAGGGGGAAAAGTGTATTTGTAAAATAGCAGAGAATAAATTCAAAGTAAATCCAGCGTTTCATTCACTGATCATCACTTCTGATCGGTGAATTTTTAATGAATGAATCAAATATGTCACAGCATGCGTAAAATAAACATAAATAAAAGCAAAATAAAAATGTCGGAATAGGGATTTGTAGAGATTGTAGTAATTTTAATAGTTGACCCGTTAGTCGATTTTAAGCTAAACCGCCATTGAAAACCTGAAAGCACTGTATGGCCTTTTCGCCTTGGTATGAGACTCCTCAGGGGCGCACATCCATGAACCCACACTAGGGACTCGAACTAAAGACCTTCGGTTTCACGCAAGAACGCTCAACCTCTAGACCACTGAGCCGGAAACCATTGGTGATAATATCTAACTTCCATCGATCCATTAATGGCTACGCAACCGTCCATCCATTGTCTGAGGTAGATACCTGTCTCTACCCAACACGGATTGGATGACTTCTCACCATAACTCTAGGAAATTCAACTTGAAGCTGGTCATTAGTGAGTAACTAATTATTATCAGAATGGCCCTACAGTCTTTCCAGGTTTTCGATGGCGGTCTAGCTCAGATCTATTTGTAGATTCAACTATTAAAATAAAAATGAATGAATGATTGTGTTATTCTTATTATTCCCGTTAACTGTTCATCATATTCAGATAAGACAACTGATTAGAAAAGTTGAATGTATTTGTTTTTATTCAAGTAGTAAGTGATAGATTAAATAAAATAAGGAGTTCAGGTTTACTCATTATTTAATATCTGTCATGGGGCAGCTAATTGTATTCCATTTCTCCTATTAATACTGTATGGATTTGTCCATGTGTAGGGTTTCGGCTGATAATCATTCTTTGTAAGAATTAAAACTTTTTTGAAGGAATTTTGTGTTATTTAAATCAATTGCATGACCCGATTCTATTGTGTGTAATGCTATTGTTCATTTGCTTTAGAGCTATTTTTCTATTATCTGAGGATTTATGAATGTGCTTCAAGCAAAATTTGTATTCTTCGACCCTCACATTCAAATTTCTTCCTAAATACGTAACTGAAACTAATGAACATAATAAAACGTATCAATAAACTTAGATTTACCATGAATATTATGCTTGAGTACCAAAAATGCTAAAAATGGAATGTAGATAGATAGATAGATAGATAGATAGATAGATAGATAGATAGATAGATAGATAGATAGATAGATAGATAGATAGATAGATAGATAGATAGATAGATAGATAGATAGATAGATAGATAGATAGATAGATAGATAGATAGATAGATAGATAGATAGATAGATAGATAGATAGATAGATAGATAGATAGATAGATAGATAGATAGATAGATAGATAGATAGATAGATAGATATAGTCCTATAAATAATATCGAAACTTACAACAATTTTCGACATGTAATGTAGTCCATAAATCGGAACGATATTTAGATGTTGTCAAATATTTTCTTTGTTGAAACCAAACATTTGGATAATATTGTTCCAATTCAGTTAAATATTGATTCTGTGAACTAACATGTAAAGGATTGTTAATTAAATATGAACCTGAATGAAAGTGTAAAGCTTCTGTCGGTTGATATAATTGTTGTCTATGATATTGTTTATGCTCTTTTATTCTAGTTAAATTAGAATTATCCATTATATTCTTAATTTGATTATTCAATGATAAATTTGTATTTTGTTTATTCAAATGTTTAAAATTAATGATATGATAATCTTTTAAATAATAATTATTATTTGTATTTATATGTGACATATAAGTATCCGGTAAACTGACTGTAATCTCTGAATGCATTCTATGGAATGGAATTGCAAATATATAAGATAATATAAAATACCATATAAGATAATAATTACATAATGAATACCTGTTAGATTGACTATTTTGATATATATATATTAGATGATGATAATGAATCATAATGTTTAGTAATTGAATATTATAAATTGTTTATATCTTGTCAATAGAATAAAGAAACTAACAACAACAAAGGAAACCCATTGACAATATATCAAGTTACCAATGTTATTTATTCATTTCAATGAATGAAGTGAATGAGGTTAGTTGTTTTTCTTTTGTTTTAATTTATCTGAATCAAATGTTACACTCATATCATTCATAACAATGGATTTTGTATGGTTTTTTCTTTTTCTGTATAGATTTTTGTATAAGTATCTTCTATTTGCTTTTTGTCCATTATCATGCTTCATTATGATGCATTCGAATATATATATATATATATATATATATATATATATATATTTTCTGGTGTAGATCTAAGCATTACTATTGCTGGCATACAAAAAAGTAAACATGTATTCATTGAACATGTCGATGTATATATATATATATATACATGTGTTACATTTGTGTATGTGTTTGCCTACAGTTGATGTTCTAAAGCGTATAGTTATGTATATGCATGTATTTATAAATAGAGGGATAGAGTTAAGGGAGAGAGAATGATTAAAACTGGACAAGTTCTAGTAACTACCGTAATTCGGTTATTAATAAATTGTTTTTTTTTCATTTGTAAATTGTGTTTTCACCTTATTCATTATGTATAGATATAAATTTACAAAAGTACCCAGTAACTAACAGTGTGTGTGGTAAAAAGGAAAAAAACCCAGAAATTTATTGAGAAAAGCATAAAATACTGAGGGTATTTCACACCATTAATAAAAGCAAAAACGCAAAACATTCAGTTGAATAGATAAACATTTAATGCAACTTGAACTTTGTTGATTATTATTATTATTTAATGTAATCTTTGTTAGGAAAATAACGTTGATACTAACACACGGATACACATACACACACAAACTATACATAAGTTAATTTATTTCATAAGTTTGATCTAAGTGATAATTGTTTTGTTTGTTTTTATTTCTTTTTATGTTCTGGACGTACCATTGAAAGATATTATCACTGACTTGTTTACAATCTTTATTAGGATTGACAATTCATTGTAATCCTTTTGGATAATACATAAATTAACTAAGTGGGGGGGGGCTATAGTAAATAATGAAATAATTTTATAAATAGAAAATTTATTTCAGAGGTTGAAATCATGAGTCTATTGAAGCTAGACCACCATGGAAAACCTGGAAGCACTGGACGGCCGTCTCGTCCTAGTATGGGACACCTCAGCAGTGCGCATCCAAGATCCCGCACCCCGCGGGATTCGAACCCAGGACCTGCTGGTTTCGCGCGCGAGCACCTAACCACTAGAGCACTGAGTCGGCATCCAACGGTGTTAGTGTCTAACTTCAACCAATTCACGAAGTTGCGCCACCGTACACAATTGTCTTTAGTGAGCTGATATCTCACAACAGACCTGGTTGAACTCCACTGGTAACGGCTTCTCACTAGAACTCCAGGAATATCTCCTGAAGTCAGTCACTAGTGAGCAGTTGATTATTATCAGAATGGGTTTTGTGGAGATTTGTAGAAATTTTACAGGTTGAAATCATGAGTCAATTGAAGCCTTACTAACTTATATAATGTACATGGATAGTGGTTTTATATGTATATAGTAAACAATAAGATAACAATATAGCAAATCGAATTTTAATGTAGAATGGTAAAATAGTATAATTACATGTAATCTTATAAAATGACAAAAATAGAAGTTAGGCATTAACACAATTAGATCCCAGCTTAGTGGTCTAGAGGTTAAGTGTTCGCGTGCGGGACCAAAGGTTTTGAGTTCGAATCTATGTACGGGATCGTAGATGCGCACTGTTGAGGAGTACTATACTAGAACAGAATGGTTGTCCAGTGCTTCCAAGATTTCAGTGGTGGTCTAATATTGATTGGTTCATAAGCTCGATGAAAATAGAATAGATTTATTCAGAAATATACCTAATAACGGTATATTCATTATGAACAATTATAATAGTGATTTTTCTACAAATGTTTCGAACATAAATATTATACTCACAAGGTTAAGTGAACTCACGGAAGCCTGCTCAAACGTTTTGGTCACCTATTGTTTTACCTGTGTTATTATACAGTAAACCTTCTTGTTTAAGATTTATCTAAAGCGAACAATTATGATACCTGTTTATGTGTACTTACGCGGTACTATCGAAGGCTTAAAATCTATCATAATGCTAAATATTGAAAATCTCATAACGAAACACTGCACTTGTTGAGATATTTTCCTTCTTGTTTAACCTTTGAAAAAGTGAAAGAAAAATTTATCGGATTATATCTATTTAATATCTGATGAGTGGTAAAGATGTAGTCAAAGAACAGAAACTGACTACAAACTTTCTTCATTGAAGATAAGCCGAAAAGTATAATTTTTGAATAGTCACAATATGAATGTAGGTTAAAGAGAAATTTCTCGTAATATTGCATAAATAATGTTGAGAATTCCTTATAGTAACAACATTTCTATTAATCAGTGAAGGTATTGTTATTGTAGTTAAGCGTATCAGTTGACTCTCTTAAATATAACAATGAACTGATGTTTAATCATGTTGTAAATGTATTTGTGAAATTTACAAACTTTCTGGCTTCTTTCATTTTGTATTGTTAGTTTGAATCTTCCCATTGATGTTTAGGACTGTCATTGATCAGTTTCTTATCACATAAGCTAGTGACCATTAGAATTCAGTAGCTAAGTGCATAATGTGATGGAGTTTTAAGTGAACGGTAATGAGTTTTAGTTCCAGAGTGAACATTAATTTTGAGAGGGAAATTCATCCAACTGACGAGTCCTAAATAGAACAAATCGCACGTCCTAGGTTCCACTGTTAGCCATCATTCATATTTTAGATGCTAAAAATATTTTAAACTAGAGTTTTTGGTTAACTTTGAAAGTTATTGTTATGGGACTAAAGAAATTACTCATAATCAAGGTGATGACCTTGATAATTCTAGATTATTTTGTAAAAATATTATATGTGAAAATTATATTTGAAATAATTTCAGCGATTGACATTTAACCAATTCCAACGTTCCATCCAGCAAACTTGTCTGGACTTCTTCAGACTAATAGACGGAATCAAGAAGTTCAGACAAGTTTGCTGGATGAAACGTTGGAATTGGTTAAATGTCAATCGCTGAGATTATTTCAAACATAATTTTCATATATAATGGCTTCTTTATACTCGGTGCCTAATTTTTACCAAACTATTCGTTCTAATATTGACGAATATTCGTATAAATTATTTTGAAAAGAGTACTCATTATTTCTATTTGCAAATTACGTAATAGTTGATGATTTGTTTCGATTAGCTGATGACGGATTTTTTTATTCTATGCAATAAATATATAGAATTCTAATCAGAGAGGGGTTTTGTGGAGAATGTAGTAATTTAACAATTGAATTCATGAGTGAATTCAAGCTAGACCACCATGGAAAACCTGGAAGCACTGCACAGCCGTTTCATCCTAGTATGGGACTCCTTAGCAGTGCGCATCCACGATTGGTCGAAGTTAGACATTAACACTGTTGGATGCCAATCGGCTCAGTGGTCTAAAGGTTAAGTGTTCGCGCGCGAGACTGATAGGTCCTGGGTTCGAATATAGATCTCTGTTAATAAATTTATGTTACGAACCATTTTTACCAAAATGTCATTCTTTAAACAAGTACTTATAAGTAATGTAACGGTGTCATTATGAAATTTTCACACTATAACGCCTATACACTTACGCCTATACGATTTTAATCGTTCAGTCATTGAGAATTACATTTTATTCCATCATTAACCTATAAAACTAAAAAGTTAGTGAAAGTACATACAATCAATAACAAACAAAATATCTTGGGATAAACGAAATAAGATCAAATACATATCAAAAACTTAGTTCAGTACTCATTATACAATAAATGGAAAATGCAGTGAGAATATTACTGTAAACATTTAAAGTACAATAATAACATTATCTGTGTGTTCCAATCCATTCTCAATTTATTCATCTGGCAGAACCGAAACTACAGTTCAACGGTATTCATTATACTGGACTTATAAATGATAAATTAAGGTTCGAAATCCGTTCACTAAAGATTTACACTCCGAATTATAAGTCCAGACTTAATAAACTTGGACTAGACCCTTAATGGAAGAAGATGCCCAAACTGAATCTAATCTCTTTCATCAAATTACTTAGGCAATCTTATACATTCTATGAAGCGACTCAGCACACAGAAATTCCAGTTACAGCATCCGTAACTCTTTGTCATTAGTGAAATAGTCTCATTCTAAAACCTCAAACCGTTCGGGGGCTTAATTCAATAAGTCAGTCTGTTTAGCAGCCATCACTTGACCGACATCGTTTCATTTATCGATTTGAATCTTATTCTTCCTTTACAATAATCTCAAACTACAACAGTAAACAATCTATGGATTTAGTTTGTAAAGCGGTGTAACATTACCAAACAGCATAAAGTGTTTCTTACAATTTAAAACAAAATAGGCCTAATTAAAGAGATTGATGATTTTCATAATAAAACAAAAATTATCAAAGTTGTAAATGTCACCTGATATGATATTTAAAAGATAAGGAGTCAATCAAAATTATCATTTTAACTAGAGACAATCTATTCAAAATAGTCATATGATATTTCATTGGACAAAACTCGACGAGACTATAATTTATGGACGAATTAATCAAATATAAGATAACCGGTTCTGGATTTTGGCGCGAAATTTATTCATCCAGTTGGCTGAATAACGTTTTGACATTTTAGTTGATATCAGTTCGTGATAAAAACGCTAAATCTAATTCCTAACCGTAACCGTCAACTGTAAATCATAATTCATATTACTCATACTGGTTTACAACCTTCATTTAATCCTAGTTAGTAGGTGGATATCCTCAAGGTCACTTTGGCGTCGCTCAAACTTACTTATTTACTTACGCCTATTACCCATCGTGGAAGAGAATAGGCCACCCACCAGCACTCTCCATCATTGCTCAATGCTCGTCCATAAATTATAGTCTCACCCAAAATCCCGTATAATAGCCATCAAAACTTCACTACTGTTTTGCATGACAGGTTTGTGTAAACATATGATTTTGAAATGTATTTCAAACTCAAAAATAACTATTTACTCTTAAAGATTGTCTACAATAAATAAGTAAATAAATAAGGTGCCTAACAGATATAGATTATATTTTGAAGTCCCACTCTTTACGATAATCGCTTATTAAGCTTCTTATACTATGATGATTCGCATTCACCTCGTTCAACATTGATTTCTATTTTACTTTACCCATGAAAAACAAAATTACCAAGTTACAATACTCATAAGTCTAAAATGCACAATTGACCTGTATCTAAGTTACTGGTATGAATGATTAGATCGGATAGATTTAGATATATATATAATGATGATTATATTAATCTATGATATATGTGTGGTCTTACTATGATAATCTTAATAATATTAAAGATAATCATATGAAGTATTCATGAAAATGTAATTGATGCCTAAGTATGAATTGGCGCCATAAATCAAGTGCCAATTTTTACAATAATAATTTCCAGATTTTATCAAACCGAAACTACGTTTTCCTATATATATATATCTATATATGTATATATTCACTCCACTGAGTTTACTTATCAAAGGTGAAAACTATCTACTATTCTTAAAATATTTTCTTACTCTTCTACAATCTTTTGGTTTATTCATATAGGAATAAAAAGAACATAATCTTAATCGCCAGCACTTAACATCTATGTGGTAGGTTGGTTAGATTTTTAAAAGGTTGACAGGAGCCCTAAAATAGTTTCATATTCTTTTAACCCAACCCTAACTTTATCCTAATTCTTCACTTTAGATAAAAATATGGCAGGTATTAATATGAACAATCAAAAATTTTAATCCTTATATTGTACTATCTATAATATTTAGAGAAAAATTTACTCGGTTAAAAACTTTGTATTTTTGGGGGGTGGGGGTACAATATTAGACCTACCACAAATTAGAAGCGGTGTTAAGTGGTCTACCGCAATGATATGATATAGTATTGTTGAAAGAATAACACTTGTCAGTTGGAAATTACAATAATTTGATGAGAAAGAGAGAAAGAAGGAAAGAAACACACACACACACACGCACACGAATAATACCATTTTTCAACAAAAAAATACTTTAGTTTTAAAAACAATGAATGGCAGAGCTTTTAGATAAATTATACCTTTTGTAATTATGCTTCAAAAAACTTGTATGACGCAATTCCTAAATGCTTTTCCCCCTGTTTAGGTGGCCTATAAAGAAACTAATTTACCAACAAGAAAAAAAAGAAAAAGAAAAAGAGAAAAAAACCATGATTATGGCTAAACATTTGAAATATCTTTCTTCTTGTGATAATCCAAAAATTGAATATACGGAATGAGATTGATCATATAGCGGTAGGTTTAATTATACATTTTATAAGTGTTCAAATTTAAATGAGGACAATTAATGACAAAAATGGTAAATGTATTTTTACTTGTATTCATCATTAGTTTTCATTATTAACCAATAGGATATGAAGATAAATTTTATTTGACTATTGAATGTCATATTGAATTTGAAAATAGAATTTTAGAAAAATGTAACCGAAATAATAAAAGAAAGAACAACTTAACTAACAATGAATAATTTGTTATTGATGATGTTTAATAACTAAGGGAAATCTATGAGAGAGTTTGAAATTAACCCATGTATTGGTTGGGAATTTTAAGAGAATGTTTTATGAGGTCAAATTCAAAACAGAGAACAGCAATCCAATCACTCTTGATGGCGAAACCCTGGAAGATGTAGAATCCTTCACATATCTGGAAAGTATCATCGATGAACAAGGAGGTCCAGATGCAGACGTAAAGGTAAGGATTGGCAAAGCAAGGGTCGCATTCCTACGATTGAAGAACATATGGAACTCAAAACAGCTTTCCACCAATGTCAAAGTGAGAATCTTCAGTATGAACGTCAAGGCAGTTCTACTGTACGGAGCTGAAACTTGGAAAACTACTACAACCATCATCAAGAAGGTACAAGTATTTATAAATAGTTGTCTACGCAAGATACTCAACATCCATTCGCCGGATACCATCAGCAGCAACCTTCTCTGGGAGAGAACAAACCAGCTTCCAGCTGAAGAGGAAATTAGGAAAAGACGATGGAAATGGATAGGACATACATCACGCAAATCATCAAACTGCATCACGAGGCAAACCCTAACTTGGAATCCTGAAGGGAAACGGAAAAGTGGAAGGCCAAAGAACACATTACTTCGGGAAATAGAAGCAGATATGAAAAGGATGAATAGGAACTAGAAGGAGCTGGGAAGGATTGCCCAGGACAGGGTTGGATGGAGAATGCTGGTGAGCGGTCTATGCTCCTTCACGAGGAGTAACAGGCGTAAGTATGTTTTATGAGGCCCCTGATTTTATCGTCATTTAGACTGGATCATGTTTGTCGATGGGCTCTCCAATTTAGTGGCCTGGGATCTGACTTCAATTAGATCGTATGAATGTTCGTTATTGAATGATTGCTCTCGAAATATATATGTCGCCTATCCTCGTATATAATTAATGACTTAGATCGCGATAGTGAATAACGGAATTAAATAAGTCAAATACGGGAGTGGATTTTGAATGTGTATATTTGATACAATCTTTGATCCAGACAAAATATCGGAGAAGCGAAGACAAAAGAGAGAAGCGAAATGACGCTCAGTGAAGATGATATGTAAGTCAAGAGTTGATCAATATTTATAGTCACACAAAAGTAAGCTAAAGACATGTAATGAATAGGATAAGAAATGTACATACACATACTCTCATACAAGAACAGTCAAAGTTAGTAAGCGAATAATTGACAAGGTCAAAATATGCCTCAACTAGGATGAACAGATTGGCCTGTCCGAAAGCTAGAAGAAGGTATATGAGCTTAACATAATAACTAAAGTCTACCGAGATATTTTAACTGTCATTACAGAATCCCACATTCAGAAACGTATCCATTAAGTTAAATGTAGTTAAGGACTGGGTTATATCCTAGTGAAGATAAGATTATAGGTAACTTCTGAGAACTATTATGGGAATTTTTCAGCGATTAAAATCTTATCTTTTTCTTCAAAATACTTAATAAACTATCGTTTACATCCAATTACGTGATTCAATATGCAGAAACTTCTCACTAATACATCCGTAACTCCTTGTCACTAGTGAAACAAACTCATTTTAAATCATCTCTCTATATGAATTACTTTACCTGTAAATTTTCTGGAATAACCTACCACAATCTATCCGTACGATAAGATCACTCCCATTCTTTGTTCTCTACACTGATGCATACTGCTCCTCTGAAAACATATTAAATTTTCTAGCACGTGTAAGTGTATCTTATTCCACAAGTGAGATTATAGGAACTTTAAATGTTTAGCCATTTTTATTAGTGAATTCATTAAGTAAAACCACTTTACGTTAACACTGACCCTAGCAACTTTAACTAATTTGAATAATATCTAGCATTAACTGTATATCACTGTGTCACATGACACATGCATTATGGTAGACCTGATGACATATTTTGGTAATTATTGCTTTGTTGTTCCGTGCTCTCTGTTTTTGCTTTACTTTCTCTAGTTGTAGATAATTATCAATAATTCGATCTGGCACACGAAATGACCTTAATTACACCGATCATAAATCAACAGGCTGTCCATTTAAGAAAAATTAAAAGTTCCCGGCTGATGCAGTGAATCGCTGTAATACATGCACTACCTAAACAATTACTGAACTAGTATACTTGAAACTTTCTTCTATCACATGTTTGTTCTCTACATCTAATATTACTATTTATATCAAATTGGTCATGTCTGTAAATTGGCATTATCGTTACATTATCTATATTCCTCTTACTATAAGCTTTATTTTGACCTATATACTATATGATACGATTTGCTATTCTTAAGTTATACCCAGTTTATTAAGTACCGTTTCCTACGTTCTTGATCACTTCTTGGGTTGATCGTGTATAAATGTTATTTCCTATTTTATGGGGTGATGTGGTCTGTTTGGTTTGCATATAAAGCAAATATGTCTGAACTAAATGATTCACATAGTGAAAGCAGGTATTGGTGTTCTGGACTGAACTGAAAGGGCTAAGAGGACAAAGGACCAATAATTACTCCAGGCTACTCATACAGGTCGGAAGTCATTGGTTTAGCACAGTGTTAAGATTGTATTTCGACTGACGAATAAATCACATGATAATTAGCCGGGTTTAGTCACAACAGATTGACCTGTTGAAAAGCTCTGATCAACACACATCTAAGTACAAGATCACCAGTAGATCACTTCAAACCACATTCCAAGACTAAACGAGCGAATTAAATTGTCATCGTAAAATGAATAACTTCTCATTAATTAATGCTCAGAATCTAATCAAGTATAAAATAAATTTATAGAATGGTTGGAATTAAATCGATAGGATGTAATAATTTGGCGACGGTGTGAAAAAACTACGACCTCAACCTTCACAGAAAAAATAACGTCATCTAGTAATTGGGAAAGAATCAATGTAACTATTTGACCAATCAACGTACAGAGTTGTCGTTGATGTCCTTGCATGACATTGTTTGCTAATTGGTCACTCAGTTTTTTTATTATTGCCCTGAATCACGCAGACAGAGAAAATCAATATGTCAACTAATATAGAGCAAATAAATTTATTTCTTCAGAAACTGTAGAGTCAATTTTTAGCTTCTCACGAACAGATACCTAACATCACTTAAATCGAAATTTTCAATTCAGTTCAAATGAGCCCCAGAATATAAAGGAATAGAACCACTACATGATTCAGTCCCAGAATATTTTTGATGAAGAAAAACCGTTATACGTTTGAATCATAGTTCGCTAGAATCGAAAATCGTTTTCGAAACGAATATAAAGATATCGAGGAAGCAAAGAATGTAAGATTTATGAAGCAGAAACTTGACCCACAAAAATAATTTAAGTATAAAAATTTTATCCTACCAAAACACCCAAGGGAGTTAAGCTTTGGTGAAACTGTCAGTATTTTGAACAATAAATTTTGTGAACAAGCATTGTTACTTCATATTCTTTATAAATGCCTCCAGTTAAAAAAGGACACTGATGAAGATTATCTGACGTACGCAAGCAGGATTAATTTATAAGCTGAACGTTTTAAATTAAATGCATTATCAAATGATCAACTTTAATGCTTATTATTTGTTTCTGGATTACAATCTTCCACACATACCAATGTTCAAATTCGATTATTATCCTATATTGAACAAGATGATGAAATGGTGTTACAAATGATCACTGCATAGTGATAACGCTCGCTAATTTCAAAGCATGACACTTCAATTGTAGAAACTAAATGAAAAATCCCGGAAAATTGTAATACTCATTCCATGAAATAATGCTAAAACCACTACCCAGTTAAATTAAAGAAACCTACGAAATGCTGGTTTTGAGGTGAATGGCATTTTGCAAAGACTTGTCGTTAATAAAATCACCAATGCAAGGTATTTTATGAATTTGGACATAAAGAGCCTTTCTATCGAAAACGATATTATTTAAATTCCAAATCATGAATGAAGTTTTCCCAGAGTTACAGGAAGTATATTTTTAGTATATATTCAACAAATGCATGCAATTTAATTGATAAAAGAAGATATGTTAATCTATTCCTAACTAACGTTCCAAGTCGCCTACAGTTTGATACAGCATCCGATATTATACTCATATATGTAAAGGCATGGAAACTAATGGACTGTCCTTCAATACTACCTACTGAACATAGGGCTCTTAACGCATCTGGCGATATTCTAAGACTCGTCGAGATGATCGAATATATTGTTCAATTTAGAGTTTATTCTTTTGATGAAACTTGTTATTTATTAAATAGACACTATTTATACCTTGTCAGTATATTGATTGAATTAATAAACTTAATCACTGAAATATCCTATCAAGTACAATAGGTATACTAAATGATTCCTGTATTCCTATTAATTCACGTACTAAACTTAACATCTAACCTTAAAGCTCTGACAATGGCAGATCTCTTTGTAAAATATCCAATTTTATTCTAGAACACATTGAAGTATTTGTACTTTGAAAATGAAGTCATATAAAGAAGAGGATAATATCTTATCTACTAATTAAAAGGTAAAATAATTTTTAATAAAGGAATGATCATGCAATCAAGCCATCTAGTTGATATGAAAATCAACATCGAGATTGAATGATCAAGGAATGTTTAAAATATGTAACATTCTCATACAATAAAAAAAATATGAAAGTCAATACTGTAGATCAGTTAAACGATAATCTTATCCTATATTGCTAAGAACTAGCTTTTATTTTCTAAGGAACAAGCCACACTTCATTGGTTGGAAATGTGACTTGAATTTCTAAGGGGCATATATATTTATATATCTAGACTGGGTTTAGTCAATAAAGTCTACTTATCATTTAACATTACGAAATATTGGATTTGAGATTATTATTATTATTATTAATAAAGTCCGTTTGTAATGAGTATTACAAAAGAATTATATTCGTGGATTGGTTGAAGCTAGACATTAACACCATTGGATGCCGACTTAGTGGTCTAATGGTTGAGTGCTCGCGCGCGAAACCAGTAGGTCCTGTGTTCGAATCCCGCGAGGTGTGGGATCGTGGGTGCGCACTGCTAAGGAGTCATATACTAGGACGAAACGGCCGTCCAGTGCTTCCAGGTTTTCCATGGTGGTCTAACTCCAATTGACTCATGATTTCAACCTGTGAAATTTCTAAAAATCTCCACAAAACCCATTCTGATAAAAGAATTATAGTCTAAACAAGGCCAGAACGAACATGGATGCAGAGTAATATGAATTCATTATATTTCATGGTTTCTTGTCAGCTGCTTACAAACAAATCTGTGTTAAAACTTACATTGACGTAAGATATAGTGTGAAACAATGGATATAAGTCAATGTAAATAATTGGAATGACAATGGTTATCAATAATATATATATATATATATGCAATAACAGGTCAGAGGTTATTTGGTGTTAGAATCAAGGAAACATTAAGGATGGGTGATGTAATGATTGAGTGAAGATAAATTGTGTGATAATTTTAAAGGTAATGAAGGGTTTGCACAAGATTCCTGGAATTAAAAAATCACTGTTAAGATAGGTTGCTTTGAATTTAAAATTCAGAATAATTATTGGTTAAAATGAATACGAGAAAAAAATGATGTAACTACTAATTAGAAGAAATATACTACTAACGACTATAAAATGTATGAATTGATGATAAGAATTAAGTAATATAGTAAAAAAATGAGATAAACATGTGAATTAATGTCAAAAATATTCATCATGTTGAGAAATGAGAACAAAAGTAAAATGAAATGAAAACAGTTGACTAATCTTTTTTGCAATAGTTAAGATCATGAGTCAATTGAAGCTAGACCACCATGGAAAAAATGGATGTACTGGACGGCCGTTTCGTCCTATTGTGGGACTCCTCAGCAGTGAGCATGTACGATCCCGCCAAGCGGGATTTGGACCCAGGACCTATCAGTCTCGCACCAGGCGCTTAACCAACTAGACCACTGAGCCGGTCGACATCCAGCGGTGTTAATGTTTAACTTCAACTAATCCATGAAATTGATCGACACATTCACCATTGTCATCAGTGAGTTACTATCTCACAACTGACCCGGTTGAACTCCATTGGTCACTGCTTCTCACTAGCACTTCAGAACGAAACGCCCATCCAGTGCTTCCAGGTTTTCCATGATGGTCTATCTACAATTGACTCATAATCTCAACTATTGAAATTACTATAATATCTACAAAAACCATTTCTGATATTAATCCTTTTTTAGTAACTATGTATTATTCAATAAAATTTCAGTGTTGAAAATTCTAATAGTTCATATTAATTATTTATTTGAAATGTGCATTCTTTACCGTACTAACTCACATTAAAATAATGATTTCCACGACAACTGAATATAAAAACAGAATGTTTTATTGATTAGTGGTGAAATACTTAGCACATTGTGTTAAAAAAATTTATCAAATATGCTAACCAACCTCAAAATAATCAAACCATATCATTATGTTTACTTCTTAGAAATGTTTTAAATATAACCATTAATTATTATAGCAATGTGCTTAACTCGGCACATTAGTTTAGCGACATTATTTATTTCAGTATGTTTGGTCTTCAGATAGTGTTGATATTTAGTTTCCTTTATTACTTTGTACTGTCTGCAAAATACATAAGACTATAACTTTGATGTAATTTTGTGATTTACAAGACTTTATGGAATCTTCTTCACTTCGTAATTTGACGCATTTTTGATGTTTATTTTGTTGATTATAACCTTTTGTTTACTTTTGTTAGCTTTGGTACATTTTGCTAAAGTTATCAGAACAAGTTATCCAATGAGTTATATTAACATGCCTTAATACTTACTTTTTAAAACCAAGTCTATTAGGATAGTATTTGTCAAGGGCTGACATCATCTAGAATATCATTGAAGACCAGAAAATACTAATCAGCTTTTTCGTTCTATTTTAAAACTCCCCAGCAGCGAGCGCCCATGATTCCTCCAAAGATTGGAACCATATCCGAAGGGATTGGATAGGGTTATCGTGCTACATTCCAAACAGACGCGAAATGGAGGGATGATATGAGCTATTAGACTTCGAATCCACACTTACCTTGAGCTCTTGACCTTTTATTTTCATTCCTAAAACTTCGGTGTTTGAAATAGTTCGTGCTCATATTCATTACCTTAATTACTTTCCGTATTCCCTTGATCGTTTCACTTATAATTTTCCAGATAGAATTTTACTGAATCACTACTTAATAATTCAAAATCCAATTAATAAGACGAAACATATCTATTGCGATTAGATTGTTTTTTGAATACTATGATGGACAGTTACTTTATTGATCGTTTGACACCTTCATTATTTACGAAAATTCTGTTGAAATGCAGAACTTTTGTTGTATTGTGCACCTTATGTTACTAAGTGAAACATCATTTATCAAGTTGTCATAATTAATTCACTGTATTATTTTTTCTTCATTTTGGAATTAAACATTTAGGGTTTATAGTTTCAAAGGAAATCTTTCCATGGAATTCCGGGTTTGTTGATGTCATTTTTTTGGAATCTATCATTTATATAAATTAGATGAAATGAGGTTAGTAATGGAATTCGGGGTATTAATTTCGTCCTGTTTTTGACTCACCAGCTAAAAGTACTTAGATCCCAGGATTGACTTCGATCCCGAGGTTCGAACCCAATGTCTTAAATATCAAATGCCGACGAGTCATCTAACTAACCACTGAGTCGACGTAGCCCTCACTTGTGCAACGGGTATGAATTCTTATTTAATTTGTAATGGTTCTGATTATCTCGTTGTTGATTACAAATCAAATTAAAACCCATGCCCGTCGCTCAAGTGAGTAACTATATCGACTCGGTAGCTAAGTGAATAACGCGTTAGCGTTTGCGGCAAAAACAACTGGGTTTGAATCCCGAATTCGACATCAACTCCGGGATGTAGGCATATTGGGTTGACAAACAACAAATAGGGAGGAACGCCCATCATGGATTTCACCACTAGCCACATTCTATCTATTATATATAAACTTGTTTCATAATACCTATTTCAAGGCAATCCGTACGGGATGCATATATACCAATTAAGAAGGATATGCAATTGTTCTGTTGAGAGACAAATTAATTACCAAGAATTAAAGTCATCAAATGTTTAGTAACAAATTGCATTCTAAACATAAACACAGAAAAATTCAATATGAAAAGAATATACATGGTACCACAAAGTACAAGATTTAATGAGTATAAACTTAAAGGATGAAACTATTTACGAGATTAGCACTGATTGTAGGGCAGTTGTCAGTTAGATCTTAGTATTACGTCATGCCAATGAAGAACGTTTTATATATTTCATCCCCATTAATTTGAAAAGACTAGGTTACGATAACCAATAGACTAGATGTAGTCAAAAGAATGAAAACCACAGTAGAAAATAGAACAATTCTACTTTTAAAAAAACACTGGTAGTAATTACTACAAAAATGGCCATAATGTAATAATGATGGTCATAAGATTAGATGTAAGGTCTATACTATGGGAAAGCGTATACTAACTGAAATAATCAGATAAGTATGGAGCCGAAAAAAATGTAACTATAGAGACAGTATCTAGAAGTATGGTTACGTTTTCAATCGAAATAATCAAATATATCTAATGTGAAAAAATCTATTGGTTTATTACATAGTCGTTTTTTATGGCTTCCATCAAATAGAGAACTGAAAAACTTGTACTTTTTAATGAATTATTCCCAACTTTTATAAACTATTACACAATCAAACCGAAACGCGGCATCACTCTATAAAGTTACTGGTCTGAGATTTACTGATAGGTACAGACCACCTGGTTGGCGCCAGTGAGATAGCAAGAGTCGGCGGTTGGAGACGTCGCGTGATATGGCTTATAGTCGATTATGACGCCGTGGGTGCATTCACATTTTGTCTTACTTTAGACCTCGAGCTGCAATATTCTTTCACACATGACTCTTAAGTGTTTTTTTCGAACAATATTCTCAACGCTTTGCCTTTCTCACAATGATTGCCTCCATATTATTTCGCTTTCCTTACTATTAATTTTTTTCAATTTTATCTCGTCGCCCTAATGTGATATAGTCACTTGGCCGAATCCATATTCATGATAGCCTCTAAGCTGATTATAACTGACTAGTAAGAAAACGGCATGTCGAAATGTAAGGTTTATAAAGTTGATTATTGATAATTTTCAAACCTAGTCGTAAACTATAGACTTAGTAAATAGCTCCAAGGATTACGCTTAATTTACATGAACTTACTGATCAAGCCATTGTTTGAAATTACTGTTGATTTGGCTGCCAGTACTGTTGAGCTTACATAGCAATAGATTTAATAACATCTTTTCAGCCAACCTCATACAGATAACTAGGAATGTACATCCATTAAGAATCCACTTCTGTTGTTGATATCTAGTTACATAATTTCGATTAAATCACGTGTGGACCTCATTAATAAATTGCACGGTAAACTTTTTGATTCGAAGTATCCTTTGGTTTCCGTAGACTATCAATTAATGAAGCGATAGAACTAACAAGTTGCATCTTAAGATAGAGGCATTTAACTACGAATCAATCATTTGGTGGGAGGGGTGCAAAACTGTTAAAATGAATGTATTCTCCTATCCAGGGAAAAAAATTTAAAGTTATATTTATGAAAGCCTGTTTGTCATTTTGATAAGGATAGATCTGTCCAGTGAGCAAATGAACTGAGTTGATAGGTTTATCGGTTGTCAACGAAATTCAATCTTCTGTTTTGAGCAAAGAACTAAAGATTTGTGTTGTTCCGTTTATATGGTGATTGTGGTATTTAATTTGTGATCGTTTCTGAAATGTCTATTTATCTCCTAGACTGTAGCAAATAGTCGATGACGATATTTATTTATACACTTGTGTATGAGTTGTCTTTGCCTGATTGGTTTAGGTTTGTGTTCTTCATTTTTGTCTATTTTGAATTTACTGGGGTTCTTCATCCAGCATGTTTGTAGTTTGCCTCGCACTTCTTTTATGTCGAGACTAAGTTGTTTCGGTCAGTTTATTGTGTTTGGGTCACTTATTCGGCTTAAGACCTCATCATTAGGTTATTTGGTTTTCTGTGTGCAGCATACCACAGGTTAAAGTTGTTCTGCAGCACAATCGTATCTACATTTGGTAATGTTATTTTATTGTGCAGTTGATCTGTCGTCTTTTTGTCGGTCGTTTAGACCCAAGATCATACGTCTTGGTGTGTTTAGGACTGCTTCTAGTCTGATCCAGTTCTTTTTTCTTAGTGCTACGAACTCAAACCGATAGGTTAGTATTGGGATTACCGAAAAATTCGCCGTATTGTCATTTTCGTCACTGTTTTCGACTGTTCCTAGCAAACGAAGAAACTTTTTTCAGATGATGCAACATTTGGCTTTTTTTAGCCGCATGTCTTTAGATAGAATTATATGCTCAGGTAACTTTACCAAATTTAGTTGCTCAATAATCATCCGGATATTCAATCGGATCGGAAAACCAAATAACCTAATGATGAGGTCTTAAGCCGAATAAGTGACCCAAACACAATAAACTGACCGAAACAACTTAGTCTCGACATAAAAGAAGTGCGAGGCAAACTACAAACATGCTGGATGAAGAACCCCAGTAAATTCAAAATAGACAAAAATGAAGAACACAAACCTAAACCAATCAGGCAAAGACAACTCATACACAAGTGTATAAATAAATATCGTCATCGACTATTTGCTACAGTCTAGGAGATAAATAGACATTTCAGAAACGATCACAAATTAAATACCACAATCACCATATAAACGGAACAACACAAATCTCCGCTAGCTGATCGCAACAAAACGTATAAGACTGCAGGATGACTAAAGCAACACTTCCGATTATGCTACCTAACACACACAAGACATTTAAAATATCCAAATGACAAACCAAATGAACACTAATACTCGAAACACAACATAACGTACAAAACGAAACATACAAAGTACAGAATTCCCCATACAATGGATGTAAGAAGATGCTTCCAATACGAAAAGGCATAATCAATCACCGTTATGTGGTATACCAATGGTCAGCGGGAAATAATAGTCGTGCTATGCTTCAATGTACACTTCTTTTCAAGAAGGGTCTACCAAATTCACCGACTAAGTTTGGTTGGAAGAGTCACCATGAGTACAATATTCAGTCTAATTTCTGAGGATGTCTAAGACTTTTTAGAAAAATGGAAGCACAGATAGGTCGGACAAATATATTACCACTAATAGATAGTATTTTAAAGGGAATAAGATTGATATACTGTAAATAATGATTGAATTGGTATTTTGTTTTCATTCACTTGCTTTCAGATTGAAATAATCAATTCAACATCATCAAATGTTTTCTTCTTAATTACTTTGTCTTAATACGCTTGTCATTTCCTTACACAAATATACATATATAACCATTATTAATATTAAATGAAGAAAACAAAACACATTTTATACTTTCAACAATGATATTTATGTGGGAACTAATAATATATCAAAGCACCAATATATACCAACGAATAGCATCTTGATTGTATATCATAAATAGTAAATGTAGATACATAAAGTGTAAACACAATCCCCTAAATTGGTTTTATTTTTAAAAACTGTTACCTAAAAAAAAACATACAAAATATCCGTCTCAAAGATAAAAAAAATCAAAATGAAAACTACATTGAAATCCTCAAATATATCGAAAACAAACATCATCCACAATTGAATATACACATTCAATGAAGATGGAACAATATATTTTTGAAGAATGAAGTGAAGATCTGAAAAAAATAATTTTGAGGGGGAAGGGGATCAACACACCAAACACGGCTAATACAATAAGTGACTAAGTTTTACTTGTTTTAAACGGTTACATTATTCTTTACTTTTTAAAAATGCTGCATGACGTTTCTCTTGTGCAATATATAATTTCTGTAATTTTTTCAAAGCACTTTTAGATAATTCATTTCCTGATGCATCATGTGTAGGCATACCCTATATTCATTAAAATTCAAGTGAATAAAACAGATCATGTAAACTGAATTTTTTTCATAAATAAAAAATTAAGCTTAGGAAACTTATGATATTGAAGAAAAAAAGCATGAAGATAGTGTAACTGATAAGTATTTTAGCGAGACTATAATTTATGGACGAATCAATCAGTTTTAAGATGGTAGGTCATGGATTTTAGCGCGAAGTTCATTTACTCACTTAGTTAAATACCATATTGGCATTATACCTGATGTTATTTCGTGACAAAAATCATAAATCTAATTCCTGGGTTCGATTCGCAGTGACGAGATCGTACATTTCCATTCCTGAAGAACCCCATACAAAGACGAAACAGTTGTTCAGAGCTTACTGATTTAAAATGATTGTTTAACCCAGATCGGTTTATAATCTCAGTAACATTTAACAATCTTCACAAACTCATATGAAACTCAAAGGAATAATTTAATTGGTGGATACACATTAGAGTAGTATATGTGTGCAAAACTGATTGGATTGAGCAAAAAAACAAATTGTTATGAAGCCTAACGAATTTGTACAAGCACATACAGATACAAAATGAGCGTAAAGTTTAGTATTAAAGTAGGGATCGGATGGTTTTATACAGAAATGCACTTGTTCACATGAGTAACAATTCTCAGTCTAGTTAGTATTATTCTGAACAAGTTTAATCACAGATAGGCAAATAACCGTATTTACCTTAGAATCAAATTTTGAATATTTATCAACTTCAGATAGGAAAAGCTCCGAAGGTGGTATACGTCCAGTCTCTTGCTTAACACTTTCTTTTATAACTTTTGTTTCAACACGCTAAACGAAGAAAATATAAAACAGAGAGCAATTTACTGATAGTTAGTCACTGAAACTGGTCAGTTTTATGACAATAAAATCGAACAAACTGTGCCCTAAGTTAGTGAAGGATACTGTTCTTTTATTAGCCCCCAAATGCCCTGGTACGGCCGAGAGTGGGGAGAGTCCGCTCTCCCTCTCGAAATGCTCCCACATGGCCACGCGTATATAGCCTCTGCCAGGGAAGTCCTAATCACTGCCTTCTCGTGGCGGGGGTGTTGTCTACGAAAATGAGAGGACGAAAAGCGAATGTCTGGCGCTTTAACCGGATTCCAAATCAATGGTGCACATGGACTCCAGTATCCTGCGGGAACAAATGGCGTATGAACCAATTGTTGGTCACCGGCTTCCATGGGACTGAATCTATTTATTTATTTATTTGAACACATATATATTGGTACAGGAGTGCGCCAAATATATATGCGCCACACAAAACAATGAGAATTTAAGAAAAAAAAGAGGAACGTAAAAACTTTTTTTTTAAAAAAAAGAGATTGGTGTAAGGGAGTGTAGTAATAATCATAGTCATAATGGGGGAACGGAAAGGTACAATCAGAAGAAATCTTTCAGTTAAGTTACGATGCTCCACTGTCTTATGGATCAGACCTTCAGGTCGAAGGCTCGGGGAGTGGCTCCCTAAGAAAACCACCTGGTTCAGTTTGGGCACCCAGGCAGTAGCACAGCCCTCACACATATCGAATGAGATTTGTGTGGCGCATATGTATTTGGTGCCTCCTTGTAACAATATCTATGTGTTAAAATAAAGAAATGTATTTGTTCCTTTATTAAGTTACATGTATTGCGGTAAGTAAATTTTATGGTGTGAATGTAGGTGAATTTTTCTTAGATTTTCCTAATGCTTTATAATCCTATAATACAATAATCACAATACTTCAAGTGTGCTTGATCTAAAGTACGAAATACCGAAGCGGGAGAACGGAGCGTTTATTATCTGTTCAAAAGATAATGATAAGATACAACTAATCTTTATATTTGGTCCATCGGTGAATAAAACCCAAGGAGCTGATAATGGAAAAGCAAAGATTATTAGGAGGAATATACGGATTGTTTGTCCATGGAATATTTTTAATGTGTAAGTGCAAAGATTTAAATTACAAAGAAAAAGCTTAATGGTAGTTTAATAGTAGGATTTATGAAATCTATATAAAGCATATAAACCGTCATTTGTTTACATAATGCAGTAGTACAGTACATTGCAAAAATTAATGGGACAAACAGAAAACATATAAATTATCCTATGCCTAATTAAAAACTATGAAATGAATATTGAAACCTAAATAATATGGTCTTTTAACGAATAAAAATCGATGAAATGACAAAAAATTATGCTAAAATAAAACCCATATAAGAGATATAAGTAGATGTAATATCAATCTGGAAACGTATATAAACAAAACAATAGAATGTGAGAAGATTAAAAAGCGTAAAAAGTAAGTAACATTATAAAAGACTTTTTTTAATGATCTAGGATACTGTTAAATTAATTACTAGAATGTAAATTACATATCAATGATTCTCAGTTAAACATAAATTGGCAGAGATTTAATTCATCTTAAAATACAATGAATAATTTAAATAAATTCAGTGGGTACTAATACATTCTAGAAGACAAAAGAGTACGAGAAAGTGAAACAGGGTTCTTTTGTTTTTGGATAAATCCGTTAAATAATAATAATATTGATAAGTTAACTCAGAGGACGAGACCGGAAAGCCTGTGTTACATTATCAAAGGAGGGGAACGAATAATTTACAGAGTAATCGGATAAATGACCTATCGTTGATCGTGGGAGAGAGAAGATGAAATAATAGGGAAAACATAACTCTGGTACAATGGCAACTTAATTCATCTAACCATATTTTTCAATTATTTCGATTCTATATCAATCAACGGACAGCCGACAGACGCATTCCAAGTAAGGATCGGAGTCATACAAGGCTTCTTACTCTCCCCCTTTCTCTATCTCCTGACAGTTAACTGGATTATGAAGACCTCCATATCTGAGGGGAAGTACGAGATGCAATTGACAGCTTTGAAGCAGCTAGACGATCCCGAATTCACAAATGAACTGCCCTTCTATCCCATACACACGAACAAATCCAGTGGAAGGCAAATAGTGTAGCAGCAGCCTCTGCATCAGTAGGCCTCAACATATACAAGGGAAAAAACGACACCTTCAACTACAACACAGAGAACGATCCAATCTCACTTGATGGAAAAACTCTGGAAGAGGTGGAATCTTTCAGGTACATGCGAAGCATCATTGATGAACGTGGAGGGTCTGATGCAGACATGAGGGAGAGGATTGGTAAAACACGGACAACATTCCTACAATTGAAGAACATATGGAACTCAAAACAACTGTCAGCCAACATCGGAATCATAACATTCAATACGAACGTTAAGACAGTTCTACTGTACGGAGCTGAAACTTGGAGAAATACCACAACCATCATCAAAAAGGTAAAAGTATTTATAAATAATTGTTTATAGAAGATACTGAATGTCCGTTGGCTGTATACCATCAGCAACAGCCTACTGTAGGAAAGAACAAACCGGTTTCCAGTTGAAGAGGAAATTAGTAAAAGACTTTGGAAGTGAACAGTACGCATTGAGGAATTCACTAAACTTCATCACGAAGCAAGCGCTAACTTGGAATCCAGAAGGGAAAAGGGAAGCGGAAGGCAAAAGAACGCACTGTGTTGAGAATTGGAAACAGACATGAATAGGATGAATAGCAACTTGAAAGGATTTCCTAGGACAGAGTTGGATGGAGAATGTTGGTGAGAGGCCTATGCTCCTTCACGAGGGGTAACAGGTGTAAGTAGGTAAGTAAGTAAGTATGTCAATCAACAACTAATATCAACTCAAGCATTAAATAGTTTAGTATAGTACATATTCAGTTGATGCAACACTAAAAACATACTGATTAATTCACCTTCTACATGAAAGTGTATATCTAATCTAAACATATCTCACACTTGGTACGTTTATCAACTAATGAATTAAAACAGTTGAACTGAACAATGTATGAACGAACGTATGAGAAGAATCTGAAATTTTTAAGTAAACAAAACTAGCAAGCTTAAATAAACAGTAATAGTACGTGACTTTTCATAATTACCTTTGCTTTACTTTCTGAATGCTCGCTTATCAAAAATTTCTTATCAACCAATCCAATAAAAGGTGAAATATCTAAACCACGACTAAGATCAATTGTTGTAGCTCGATCCTGAAGCCGAATTCCAGCATTGACAAGATCAACATCACGAAAACGATCACATGCTTCGTATAACCGTTTCTTGCATGAAGAATCAGTTATGGAGCCTGAGGATAGAACCTTTCTTACTGTATTTCTTATAGAAAAAAGTGTATGAAGAAAATTAAGAACAACTGGCCAAACATTAATTTCTAATCCATGTGGTATACACGTCGATTCAGAAAGACTAGCTTGATCGGTAGTTTTCAAAATGCATTCCAAAGATTCTATTAAGGAGAAAAGAGTAACACAGCAATAACGATCTATTCAGAATATATATATATATATATATATATATATATATATATATATATATATATATATATAGATAGATAGATAGATAGATAGGTAGATAGATAGATAGATAGATAAACAGGTTACTTTGTTAGATGAGATACCTATTCAACTGGGTAATTGTCTTGTTTTTTAAAAAAACTTAAAACCAATCGAGAGTTTATGTCAATAATTTAGCCTCATAACGAGTTAACAATCAGTCAGTTTGTAATTACGTATACTATTAAATTGATTAGCAACTAATTTCATAAATAATAAACATTCTTCATTACAAATTATTCAATTCTAATTCAATAACAATATTTCATTACTAAAAGTGACTAACGTTTTGAACATTACTGGTAAATATAAATTGAGATAACATAATAAATCCTACGAAACATACATATACAGATTAATTTAATAAAGAATGAATACTGAATGTCGTTGTTGCTATTAACTAACAACACTGACCAATACAATAAACTGATATACAATCAACTTCTAATCTTAAATAAGAGTTCTTTATTTATAACACGGAACTAGACAGATTAGTTTTACTTAGTTGGAACAGATTGTTATGAAATTTGTACATGATTGTTAAAGTATTGCAAGAATTATAATGGATACAGTCAGTCAGTCAGTCAGCAACAACGTAGAACTCCGTACGTAAGTATATCAGTTTAAGTTGGTATATCACGTTAGCACAGAGATACAATTGTCGATCAAATCCTAGTGACAAAAGGAGTAAAAGTACAAGCAGTAATCGGAAAGATTAAGGTTTGAAGATATTATTCAATGAGTATAATTCACTTAAATGAATTCGGAAAGAGAAAAAAAGGACATGAAGAATCTAGAAGATTAGAATTTGGGAGAACACAAACGATTTTGAGTCATGTTATTCAAGGTCTCTAACCATCGGTTGCTATCATCTCACGGTCCCCAACCAGGTAGTCTACATCTACCGACATGGCTCAGTCCACTTGTCAGTGACTTCATGGACTTGTGCCATGTTTTAGTCTGACCGCCCTTAGCTTTCTTACGACGTACTACACCAGAAAACATCTCACACCGGAGCAGTCGGTGGTTGTACATACGTAATACATGCCCCAGCCATCTCAACTGATGAAGTTTCACTACTTCACCAATTGACTTGTCATCCTTGCATAGTACTCGTTTCCTAACAACTGCATTACTTACTCGGTGGTCTCAGGATATACGAGCAATGCTTCGAAGACAGCTATGGATACAGTTTTTCACTATTAAAATGTATCAGTGAAAGAAACATTTGGTAATTATAAGCTCATTATTTAATGAAAACTAATAAATTGATACAGTGATATATTTCAACTATCTACCAATTTAGCTTTGATATTACTAATTTTGCGGTATCGACATATGTGATGAATGCGTCGATGATGACGTAGATTAAACAATAATAATGTACAAACAGAAAATATTTACACTGATTAGGGGGTCTTAAACACTTGTAACTGATATGCTATTACAGGTGTATTCAAACTAGCGTTAGTGCCTTTTAGGAACATGAAGTTAGCAATCCTCAAGCTATACACAGAGCACTAGGTAAGGATGGCAAATCGATTGATAAAGTAGTGAAGCTTTATCGACTGAAATGGTAATCACAATTGATTGGTCACTGGGTGGTGATCAATGTCATGCTTGTCTAGTCCTTATTAGTGCAGATCGAATGCTATCGATCATGTTGCAATGTGGCCACCAGCCTAGGTGACTCGACACTGCAGGCACTATGTATTGAGATTAGATGGTGGTTGGAGGTAGTCAACAGGAAACCCTGGACCCGGGTTTCGTGCTACTTGGCACTGAAAAGGTAAAGATATGTATTACGTATACCCATTCACCGACTACCTCAACGCGCGACGATAGACAGGTAAAAGAGTAAATTGGAAGCTAGAGGCGTCCAAACCAATACATGGCATCAGTCTATGAGGATACTGACTGTCGGAATGAACCATGTATGTAAGTGAAGACTACCTAATTGGGGTACAGGTGATTATTATAACCAGTGGATCAATCTCTTCTTGGTATATTTGCATCCTGTGTGTCATTAAGCCACAAGCACTTTTTACGCAGAGATGGATGGTGGCTAGCAATAGAATCCAGGACGCGCGTTTCAAACTATCATCCGACCAGCCGGATGTACCTTCACCACACTCCACAATAATAAATATTACTATGGTTAATTAATTAACTATAAGCCAAAAGATATAATTCCCAAGTCTTATAAAAAACAGCATCAATATAATCATACGTAACAATAAACTCAGAATACCAGAACATATAACTGAAAACTTACGCCTTTCATCTGATTGCACATTGAATAAATCAATTCCATACTGTTTCTGCACTTTATAGGCGAAAGTATTCACAATCTCCTCAAATTTGTCACCTGGGAAATTCATATAAAATATTTGCTTCACGAAAAATCACCTTTCTAGCGTTATTTAATTAACCACCTTTTAAAACATTGAATCAATAAAAGAGACTTTTTCATTCTTAACTATGAATACCAACGATCGAGAGTAAACAACTCTTTTATACATTAGAGGGTAATATACATAATCGCAGTCCTCAGTAATTGAATTCCAGTTTACAGAATAGAATAACCAACGAGAACAAGCGTCAATTACATGGCATAACTGCGTCCCATAGTTGAGGCGAATAGGTGACAACAAGTTCTGATGTGGCGACCCCAACAGCAATAGACATCCGAAGATATATATATGCCAGAGACGTTGTGTCCTTGTCCTGTGCTAAAAATTTCCATTATCTCGAAAATATATAACTTCAGCTGAAACATGAAGCGTGGTTTTGTCAAGGAGTAACCATTTAGATAATGAATAGGCTAAAACAGCCAACAAGGGCCTCACATACTAAGAACATACCAAATAACTAGTTTGTAAAGACAGACTGTCTTTTTCTATGTCATTAGTCTCAGTTTATTTTTAGTCGGTTAGAAGACTTTCAGTGCCTAAGTAGCTCACGGGTAGTCTCAGATTGTGAAACTGGGTGATAAGTTTAATCATACGAGGAATATTCATTTTCTCAAGATTTCAGGTACCCCTATCTAAAAAAAATAATCAAATTCATCAACCAAATGATGATTAACATCAAATTAATTGCACAAACTAGGGACTAACAATGCTGTTCAATCGAATAAACTTTATTAGATGAAGTATGATTAAGACTGTTAAACTGCTGGTTGGAAATAATATGATTAAACCAATGAGGAGCATCATGGAAAATGTATGTTCAACACTATGTAGAGTATTCTATCCAACTCACAGCAATATTATATCCAGCCAAAGTGATGAAAACTGAGTTAGGTTAGGAAACGAATTGTAGATTTTTAGTCAAGAACAGTAGTTTGGGATGAATATATAATCCTTATATTACTGACCAGCTGAAAAAACTTGAATGTTTTATATTAAAGTGATATGAGAAGTAATTGGTTATTTAGCCAAGATAGACATCTACCACAGTAATTAATAATGGAAGTGATGTTTATTTATTTTAACACATAGATATTGGTACAAGGAGGCACCAAATACATATGCGCCACACAGATCTCATTTGATATGTGAGGGCTGTGATACTGCCCGGGTGCCCAAACCGAAGCAGGATAGAAGTGATGATCGTATATCAACTCTCACTCGAGATTCCTATTTAGATTAAACCGTGGTTGACTGCATTTCAAATGAATAAACCATTCTGTCTCTATAACCAAGTTCGCAGTTGTTAGCGTAATATAATCTAGTGGTCAAATCTAACTGATTCGTACGGGTAGTATTATCTCGTATCGTATAATCTCGCAACAAATGGTTAATCATTTCTTCGTTATAATATAAAGTAATAAAACTAACCTTCATGAATAATAGCTTGAATAAAAATGGAACAAGCTTCCAACGATTTATGTACACTGGATATAAGACGTTCTTCAGTTAGCGTATCGAGAGAAAGCCAACTACGAAAACCAAATGCACTTTCATCAGCTTCTCTTAAAGGAATACTTTCATGATGTTCTGGAACTTTACCACCGGCTATGATAGCTCCAGATGGTACCGGAGAACCAGCAGCAACAGCAGTGTGGTCAGCAACTCCAAAAATACGCAGCAATTGAAGAATAAAACGACCTGTAGCGAAAGCATCATCAGCCAGTTTGGAAATACACTTGTTATGTTCAATACGACTGAATATTCTTGAGTCAGCTTCAGACATTAAAACTTTAATACAATCCAGAACTGATCGAGTATCACAAGAATCTAGCAAAAAAAGGATTAAGAACAACTGTATTTTACAAAGTTGGTATACATCTTAATAATACTTCAAGCTGAAACGAGCATTTATGATTCAGATACAATTATACGATTCTAAAGAATTCCCCTTGAAATAATTGGGTTGTTATAGAGGTTTGCCGTGATGATTTGATTAGACGAAATATCCGATCGTTTGAATGCTAATCGATAGATGAACGCAATGATATAACGTAAGCAAGTATTGGCTACTCACGAGGCCGTATTATTGTCTCAGGTTCCCGAGAGTTTCGAAACCAAAGCCCAATAGTTGGACGGATAAGTTTTCGTTACGTAACAAAACAACATGGTTACGTGCAAAATATAAACACAAAATAGATATGATCAAATGTCTTAGACGATTGAACGAAATTAGCTTGTAGGTTATTCATTTTTCAATCCATTAAGGCTTGACTGTAAGGCTTAATTTTTGGGCATCGTATCATAAGGTTAATTTTTATAACTCTAGTGGTAGGGATAGATTATAGCTAAAATTATGTGGAAAATTACAAACAGAATCCATGAGAAACCGTACTTCCTAATTAACTAGATCGCGGATATGTAACACTCAATCCTAAGCCTGGGTGGAGGAAGAAGATTAGGAGTATGGTTAGTAGCCCCATCCCGCAAATGAGCGCCCAACTAAAAAGCATTAGACAGAAAAAGCTATTTAAACTCTCCCCTGAGCATTGGAGAGCCTTCATATATGAATTAAGGCACCTCATGATGACGGCCAAGATTCATCGCACATCACGAGGTCGGTGCCAAACTCGACAACCACAGTAACAATTAATGTAGATGCATGGGATGTCTGGACAATGTGAGACCGGAAGGATCACTCAAACAGCGACAGAAATGCGAAGACATAACCTAAACGTTGCTTGGAACAGATGAAACACATTGGAAACAATCTGCAAAGAGGAGACGAAATTCAGAAGAGCGATTATTGTATTCTAATGATGAAAAAGAAAATGCTCCTATACACACACAACGAATTGCAACGTTGCTCTACAAAGAAGTACAAGAATCCCCTACACGATGGCGAACTCATGGATCCAGAATCATCGAAGAATCCTTCGAAAAAAAGAAGACGACATTGGTATACACAAAGCCAACCTAGGTATAACAATAAGTGATATTTGGTCAAACACGTCTTGAAAAAATTACCCACAAATGACGATGCTACACAGACACAGTGACTTGTAGCGATACTCTATAAAGAAGTACAAGAACCCCCTACACGATGGCGAACTCATGGATCCAGAATCATCAAAGAATCCTTAAAAACAAAGAAGAAAACTATTACAACAAATGTCGTTCACAACTACGCGCCCACCATTCATCCCACCGTATATCATGAAAATCAGTTTCATTAGACTCTGGGATTCATCGTAGACAAATGACCATGAAAACACTTGATCATTCTGATCAGAGACACAAACGCTAACGTCAGGATCGACAATATCGAAAATCAACGCATCATAGGACCACATGGACTACGAGGAAGGAACAAGAGTGACGAAAAATCGATGGGTCTATAAACTTTCAACAACATGGTCATAGATACGACCGTTTTCTCCACAAACCCATACACAAACCTAAAAAGCTTTCATTGAACTACACTTCGAAAAATCAGATCGATCACATCTGCATCAATAAAACATTCAGAAGGTTCACGCAAAATGTAAGAACAATGGGAGGAGTTGACACAGAGTTAGATCACCACGTGGTGGTAGCCAAGAGAAAACTGAAGCTAAACAAGCACTGTACAACTAGACAAAGCACAAAAATGTTTAGAACACCCTTCCTCCCAGATGTAACATGCTCGAAGAGTTGAAGATAGCTTTCGGCAGTATTACGAAATCACTGTACTTCGAAAGTGAGTATAATCTACATATATCCAATAAACTAGAGAATGTTGACGGAATCAAGTTAATTCATAACAACTACCTGAAGTGCATTTGTATTTGTAGCGTGTATTTGTGAAAAGATTTTTCCATAACATCATATCAATACCTTTGTGGTTTATTATGACTCAGGAATTACAAATTTACAAGAATTTTAATGAAGAGGGAAAGTTCATTACTAAGTTATTAATCACTTGACTTGAGATAATAAAAAATATACAAATTATAATAAGCATAGCCTCTCCTCTTCATGAAATATTTTCATCACCAACGTGGAGAAAAGATGAAAAATGTTACTTATAGGTGACATAGTTAAATATGAAACAGTTTATTAACTATCTGGCAACTCATTTACCAGGTACATATTGCGTACTTGATTATGAGCCACACTCTAAATGTAGAGGGTAATGATACTATTCAGTTGCCCTAACCGAAGCAAGTGGAACGGGGTACGAATACATGACTTAGTGGATGAGAATTAAACAGCTTAACCGCTGTGCCACCACTTTATTACCTTGATTTAATCTGCTACATATGACTTTTCTTATCTAGCTTGGAAATCAAACTCAAAGAATAATTCTTTATTTTAAGTTTCTATGACTGCCAATACAAAATAAATGTCCAACATCTAAGTAGGAGAACACAATTACCGCGACAGGTAAAATTTGCTTATAGCGTTTATAATAAATAAAGATCTATGAACACAATTTATATTTCCAATTACCACATAATGCATCATATACTTTGTGTTGTATATCCACAAGAGTCTGTTGAAAGTCACCGTTCTCAGTTTCTTCCAAATCGTGTTTATTCGACAAAGATTGCTTCGCCAGAAACTGAATATTTGAACAGGTGTACAAAAAATCCTAAAACAAATAACAGCTACAAATGAGTCTATAGAATAACACTACGAAGTAATTAACAAATCTAAAACGTTTCAACTTACAACAGGAAACAGTAAAATGAAAAATCCGTAAAATTGAATCTCACCAGGTCTGATGCCCGTTGTGTTAGGGTTGGGACCAGTCATAACGGTAATTTAAACAACGACAAAGTGGATAGGTGACCCGATGATTAGGACGCTTGACTTTAGGCCAGAAATCCTCGGGGTTTGAAACAAACTACAAATGAGTAGTCCACACAGTTCGAATGCTGTTCAAAGCCAAGTACACTAATATTTGTCCAGTACATGTGTTTCATTTAATTATATACATATAAAACGACTAGTGAATAGGTACAAATGAAATTATCATCAAGTATAAACTATCATACATGGTGCTCGAAATGACATAAAACAATTTGTGTAAACTAAGCCAATACCATACAAGATATACATCGGTCGAATGAATATTTCTAGTATCTTTGTTTGTATTCTCCATAAAACTAAACAATTATTTGCAAAAATTCATTTTTGTATTGTTTGTTTGAATATTCCAATTGATATTTAGGACTGTAATTGATAACTTTCATGTTGGCATAAGTGAATACTGTACGGATTGTTTCAATATTGCCTTAAGTCACAAGCATTATAAGCAGAGATGATGGATGGTGGCTAACAGTGAATTTACATAAAACAACCATAGAAATAAAAATTAAAGTACAAAATATCTCAATAAACCAGTTTTGAATTTTACAAGTTATTTATTCAAAGAAAAGAAAATGTTGTATCCCGATAAGAGTAAATGAATGGTAATTTTTGGGATCAATTTATGGACCAATATTATGAGCACATTTTTATCGTATAATCGTTATATAACTAAACTGTTCATATTCATGTCCCTCTTATTATGAGCTTTATTTTGACCTATGAACTATTATTATACGATTTACCATTCATGAATTATTCCGTTTGTTAATCGCTACCTCCCTCATTTATAGCCACATCTGGCTAATTCTTGTACAATGTTGTTTCATATTTTATTGGTACGTTGTGGTTGGTTTGATTGGTATATAAACTCAGTATGTTTGAAATATAATGATTCGTATCTCAGAGGCTGAGACTTGCGTTCTGGACTCAACTGGCTGGGCTAGACAGGGAAGCAGGACCAATCGGGACTCTAGGTCGTCCTTGCGTGTTTTACGCGTCTTTGGTCCGATCGATAATACGCTTCGCTCTAATCTGCAGTCACGCAGTCACAGTTATAACAGAAAATCATTCAACTTGAAAAATAAAACCTACTTACAACTAACTGTTTCTCGAAACCAACAGCTTCTGCTAATGTATCAACACTATAATCCATAGTATCACGCCAGGAATGTAAAAGAAATATCAAACGAATTTGTCGAGATGAATGAGTTTTAAGAGCATCACGAATAGTTATGAAATTTTTTAAAGATTTTGACATTTTACAACCGGATATAGTTAAATGACCAGAATGAAGGAAATAGTTAACCCAGTGGGAATGTCCAAAGTAGGCCTAAAGTAGAAAAAAATTTAGAAAATTAGGAAAACTAGATTGGATGATATATGAACAATTATAGCGTCTGTATTATAGTTCATAAGACATGATAAAAAAAAGTATATTGTTCCTCTCAGATCATTTAATGAGCACTCAATTTGAAAGTAGATATAACTTAGTAACATAAAACTTAAGCATGACGTCACAAGCACATCAAAACAAATGCTGTAGAGAGGCATCAGAAGAAAACATGATAAACATTAATCATTAGATAATTAGTAACGAGCATCATACAGAGAGAAACAACCATATAGGTAAGTCCATTTTCAATCATCTCAGTGATTTATTAATCATCTACGCTGTCACGAGGTAAAAAGAGGGGACAGATGTTCAGTTTATGACATCGTTTCTTAGAATTAAGGATAGTTGTGTTGGATTAGAATATGTAAGCCTGTCGTGACCTCCTGAGTCACGAAGTATTAAACATCGTGCAACTCGGTTGCCTCAGACTTCCGATACTATTCATAATAGAAGTCAGTGGCTTTCCTACCGTGGTTTATTATCATATTTCTCATGTTCAATGAGATCTCAAGATCTCTAACTGAACAGACTATATCTTAGTTGTGTTCCCACTCAGACTGTGATGTCATCTAGCTGTGATTGGAGTATTTCTTGATCCCTTATTGTGACACACTTTTTTCTGTAATATTATAAACCCTACTATAACTAGTCACACTAACAAGTTGATAATATTGCAAGTGCATCTGAGATTTACTTCAGACTGTGCCAGTTCATTATCATGGTGTGGGAATTTCAGATCGACCCCACCACTATGTATATCAAGAGTATCCCCAAGAATATCGCTAGCCATAACTGAACATTCTATGTGCCATCCAGGTCTGCCTTTACCCCAAGGACTAGACCAAAAAGGTTCTCCGGGTTTGGATGCTTTCCATAGAGCGAAATCATTCAGTGACTTTTTCTCTCCTGTTATACACAGTTCACCTTCTCCAGATTCCAGTTGATTAGTATCCCCATATGCAGTTGGCACAAGCTTAGCATAAAAATGCATAGGAGAACTTGCAAATCGATTTGTATCAAAATACACCGATCCAGATGGAGCAACATATCTGACAAGAACAAGAAAAAAAGCACATTAATCTGATTTATAGACACATTCGACAGTATTATAAACAAATAGTCTTAAAAAATCTAACAACTGACCAACAATGAAATATGAGATTATATATGAAAATTTTTCAGCGATTAAAATAAAATAGTTTTACCAACGCTTTCGTCGCCAATCTGATCCGAATTTATATACTGAACTATTTGAAATTTAAAAAATCTTTGCACTGGACTGTTTCTCCAACCATTACAGTTCAAACGTTGATCTTATTCGGTTGTATAAATCTGAGTCACTTGATATGCGTTATGTTTAAATTGTGGTACGTAGTGTTATGTATATTATATAAACAGAATTATACTAGTCATCCCAATTATCATAATATTAAATGCAGATAGAGATGAACAGACTTTGTCAAAGTATACGTTGATATATTAGTAGTTAACAGTAGTTGAAAGCACATTCAAACAACATAAATAAGCAACATGTTATCGATGGCTATAGTGCCCGAAGTACAAAACAGACAAGAGACCAATATGATATCATTCCTCAATCATTTAACAATAAATTTTTGCAATCCAACCCATCACACATAATCGATCCCGAGTATTTAGATTTATAGATGAATGCGGAATTGTCTTTGATTCGATTTATATTTGATAATTTAGATTATTTCCCTGAATAGACTCTGACCAGATTGATTTCGATTGCTGGAAGTTTCTATGAACACGAATGGTGAGACTATAGTTTACGAATGAACCAATCAGATTAAGAATAAATCTTGGATTTCGGCGCGAAATTCAGTCATCCATATGGATAAATAGTACTTTAACATTACAGCTGAAGTCAGTTCATGGTGAAAAATCAACTCTAATTCCTAACCCTAGTGTCTAACTTCAAATTCCAATACTAATTGTTTACAGTAGTTTAAAACCTACTTTTGACCCTAGTGAATAGGTGAATCTTCTGAAGGTTACTTCAGTAATACTCAAAGGCCGTTCATCAATTATAGTTTCACCACATAAATTTATAGTTGGATATTCGGATTATTTGAAAGTAGTTCATCTTTTTTTTAATAAATAACATAATATATAGCTATTTCACAGCAGTGAATTTATGAAGATAACTTGAAAGATATATTTTTATTTAATCTAAATAAAAGTGAAAAACTCCTATGGAAAAGTTAAATATTCCATGTACACACAGTAATAATAAAAACCTTTTTTACAGAGACTACAAAATCAAGAATAAAACGCCTAAAAAACTATTCAGTGTTTTTTAGACGAACTATAGAAAAAGACTGGTTAATAAAACTTCGCTTCCTACAAAAACACTTACGCAAAGCCATTATCTATAATTTGTTTCACATATTTTATTATTGCATCTATATACTCCGTAACCCGAACAAGTACTGATGGAGGAATGATCTGCAAGAAAAAGGATTTAGAGAGAGAGTTTTTGGAATTTTTCGGTGAACAATAATAATAATAATAGGTACATGATGAAGAGAAATAAATATGAACATCACTGAAAATGAATAAACCGCATTAGTATATATGTGTTTACAAACTGAAAACCGACAATGATTCGTGGTCTTTAATATAGTCTGTCACAAAAAAAGGTTAGAACTGAGTTCTAGAGAAAACAGATGGTTTTTCATAAGTGTTGCAGTATCATTTAATCAAATAAAACACGACTGAACATTGACCGCAATTTATCTAGGAAGTTTTTCACCCTCAGACTAAACAGCAATCTAGCATATCCACATATACATATTTCGTAACTACAAGAAATAATTATCTACAGGGGTATGATAATTTACGCTTATAATGAATAACAGTAAATAAGACTGAATATTAGAAAATTAAAAGCGACAATATGCAAAAACAGCACAAAGCAAAGGAAGCGAATGTTTAGTTTTGTGGACAAAATCGAAGGAAAACAATGAACTAGATCTGAAACCGATAAATTTTCTGATGCCAACAAAAGACAAGAGATCAGAGAACAAAACGGACTAACTAGTGGTATAAAACAAGAGATCGTTGAACAGTTTTAGTTACATGAGTAGCTGATACATTATAGGTAACAATATATATAGTGATTCCTGATGTTTGAAGAATATCTACTCCACTTAAGACAGTACAATTAGTGTCCTATTAACATTTGTGGAATGTAAGTAGTACAAATGTTCCTCTAAATAATAAGAACGAAAGATGGAAAAAACAGGGTGAGCGTGGATAATATTAAACCATATATAAACATACGTTTAAAGACTCCATGTCAACGAGATATTCCTTTTCAAAATGTCTAGCTAACACCTCGAAAATTTGGTGGTCACTGATGGAAGCGCCATAGGCTGCGTCCAAGGTATCAGCAATAGCATCACGAGCGTTCAGCATCAAGTAGTTAATTGGATCCTCTTCATCAAGTGGCACAGTGGATAGGAGAGATATCAGACGATCTACTTCACTGTTTAGGTATGCTTTTTTATCCAAATCCGTCTCAAACTGAATTTTGGACTTAATTTTCTGAAAACGAAATGGAACAGAATACGAAAAATATAAGTATTGCAAAAAACAAACACAAGAAGGTAAGACACATGAAACCAGTCTTAGGTATATTTACACTAACAAGTTAACAAAATAAAATATCTACAACAATAGAGAAATTAGTTTAAATTATAGTTTCTAATATTACACATTTACACCCCAGAAATTTCAATGAACCGTAAGTAAGTTTACGAAAATCCTCATCAAAAGCCGGATACAAAGTGCACAAGTTTGGTTAGTGAAAAGAGGTATCCAACGTATGGGTTCCTGATATTCCATCAAACATAGCGTTAAAACAAATGATTAGGAGTACGGTTAACAAACGTTTATCCATCACAATAAAATCGCTATTACCAAGGGAGAGATACACAAAGTCTTGCGGCAATAGAAGATCAGTAGACACTCTCAGTGAACATCAATAGAGCATTTGATAAGGTACAGTATAATGGTGTTCTTCCGATTTTCCAGGTCCTTTCTAAAGTGGGTCAAAAGCTTTCTGGTTGGCCGTCCACAGAAAATAAGAATAAATTCCAAATTACCCTTGTGGAAACGAGAATATTGTGGAGTGCTTTGAGGTTTGATTCTAGGTTTCGAAATCTTTATAATTTATTCTAATGGACATCTGCCTATCATTAAGTCTGCGATACTGCTTAGCAGCGATCGCTACAAAACTCGGCGTGAAGTAATAATTGATGACATTGGTATACACAAAGCCAACCTAGGTATAACAATAAGTGATATTTGGGTGTATGAGATATGTAGATTGCTGATATTTGATATTTGGTCAAACACGTCTTGAAAAAATTACCCACAAATGACGATGCTACACAGACACAGTGACTTGTAGCGATACTCTATAAAGAAGTACAAGAACCCCCTACACGATGGCGAACTCATGGATCCAGAATCATCAAAGAATCCTTAAAAACAAAGAAGAAAACTATTACAACAAATGTCGTTCACAACTACGCGCCCACCATTCATCCCACCGTATATCATGAAAATCAGTTTCATTAGACTCTGGGATTCATCGTAGACAAATGACCATGAAAACACTTGATCATTCTGATCAGAGACACAAACGCTAACGTCAGGATCGACAATATCGAAAATCAACGCATCATAGGACCACATGGACTACGAGGAAGGAACAAGAGTGACGAAAAATCGATGGGTCTATAAACTTTCAACAACATGGTCATAGATACGACCGTTTTCTCCACAAACCCATACACAAACCTAAAAAGCTTTCATTGAACTACACTTCGAAAAATCAGATCGATCACATCTGCATCAATAAAACATTCAGAAGGTTCACGCAAAATGTAAGAACAATGGGAGGAGTTGACACAGAGTTAGATCACCACGTGGTGGTAGCCAAGAGAAAACTGAAGCTAAACAAGCACTGTACAAACAGCATAGAAATATATAAAGTATCTCTTCTAGATAACGATGAGGAACTGGAAAAAATCAAAACAACAGCAACCTCAAAACACCAGGTTCTCAGCCTCAAGAAGTACCAACATCGAGGGAATCTCTATTGATTACCTGGGTAGGATTCAAGAAAGGAAAAACAAGATGGTAGTTAAAAACAACTGAACAAGAGCAGAGGAAGCCAAGGAGCAGGCTGAATATGCAGAAGCAAACAAACGAGTGAAGAGCATCAGAGATAACAAGTGAGAATATGTAGGAAATCTATCAACTACACCAGGAAAGCCGACCAGTCAGTCATATGCAACGTACAACCTGACAAATGCGCACATTCTTTCGAGAAACAGCATCCCGTTAGCCCAGTATGGTGAAGGTATCAAGAAAAACTCCAGAGTATAAGAGGTTGTGCCAGTATTAGTGGTTACAGAGATCAGGAATCAAAAATAAGAAACCTCATCACCGACAGAAGAAACCGGCATCATTGGACCAGACAGAATAACAGCTGAAGCACTAACGTCATATATAGAGGCAGCTGCGAAGATGCTCTGTGTTCTGTTAAGACACATTTGAGAAGGATAAGAATCGACCGAGTAGAGGGATAACTCACCAACATATCAAAGAGAGAAGAAGTTAACAAGTTTGAAGCATCACACTACTGTCAGTGCCAGTGTTGATGAACCGAACGAAAAACTAGGTAGGTGCTCAACTCTGAGATTAACAAGCCGGATTTCGTAAAGATTAATCATGTACTGATTAAATCTAATTCCTAACCTTAACCATCAACTGTATATCGTAATACTAGCTCCTCACACTGGTTTATAGCCCTCATTTGGTCCTAGTTATTATGTGGACACTCAAGGTCACTCGAGCGTTGCTCTAAGGTCGACCATAAATTCTAGTCTTACCGAAGGTTGAACTGGTAAGGACTTTAACTTCGATAACTCCCATTGTTCGTATATGGCTTTGCTATGCAATATATGCAACTCTTCTTAAGTCAGTGTGGCTTCGAATAATAATAAGAACTTGGTTTACATTGACCAACTAGACGGCTTGTCTCGAATACCATGGGATTCTGACTAAATTATGTTTATACTAAACCAAGTTTATATATTAATGGCAATATCAAATATAGTGGTTAAGTTTTCATTAGCGTAAACTTAACAAAAAGTTAAGAGGCATTCGGCAAACACACTGATCTTTACGAAAAATGTGGAATATGGTAAAACTATACCTGAATTCCTTTGGCAATATCACCGACAACTGTGGCTAGATCGGGATCTTTGAGCTGATATTCACTGATCAAGTGATTTTGTCGAGCACGCTTAATAATCTGCAGAGGCATATAGGTGTTGGTTAGAATGTTTTGTACCTTGTCATCGATATCAGTAATATTTAAGACGTAAGTGACCTTAAAATTAAAATAATCAACCAACACACGACGAATAACGTCAAACGCAACGTAGGTCCTTCAGAGCATTAGTAAATATGAATCGGAATCAGAACCTTGCATGGCCCAGGTGTGATACATCATACACGGTGGGACCGCAGGTGTACCACTTAACATGCCTTCCATCTTGCGGGATAAACAGGTCCTGGGGAGTACGGAATAAAAAGTCAAGCTTTACCTTTCGTGACGTTAAGCTGTTATAAAGGTATAGATTAGGTAACTGTCCGTCCTGAGCATTTTGAACTGGAGTGAACCATTTGGGTTGGGTCCGTTTTTCCATTTTTCCTAAAGGGAGACTTACATAAACCTTGTCTGAACAAACTATAGTAAGAGAGCAAGAGAGGTTGGTAGGGCCGTAAATTCGGTGTATTAAAAAAGCGACCACGACCTAAATGACAAAGCATGAACCAAGGGCGTTGGTAGCCCAACCAAAGAATTTCCCACGTCCGACTCCAAGTCCAATATTCGTGTTGAGTTTCACATTTAGATTTTAGTATTGTATGTTGTGGACGAAATGTGAGTAGTCAGAGTTATTCCGTTCTTGGCAAGGCCCTGTGAGTTTTAAGTGCAATTTCAGATGAGTAATCAAAGGTTCAAGAACCACATACTTCTGTGGTTGCTCACTGTGTTGTTCCATCCGAATATTGGTTGTTCGGTCGCTACAACCACTTAAATCACCCGAGTCATTTGTTTGTATAAATTCTTTAAAAATGTCCCTGCCTCATCAACTGGCCTCCACAGGCTAACCGTACTCATTAAAGATGCTAAGGAGCTGATCGCATTTGTAGATAATTTATGTAGTTAATCTATCAAGATGATCGCCGTCCGCTCGGGTCGGACGGAAATGGTGTGACCTTCCAGCACACATCAGAGTCACGTATCGCGGTTTGCACTCAATCTGGATTACTTTCTAGTGATATTCAGAGGACTGCGTAGAACAAACACTCTCAGTTGACAACATATATTTGTATCATCAGTTAAGAGGGGTATAAGGTAGAACCATGCGCCTGTCTATATCGTGCAATTTATTGACGCTCATTGGTTGTCCTTAACCTGGTCAAGGATCAGTAAACTGTTCAACACTCACTGATCTGCCTGCTGGATTATTCGGTTAGCGCCCAGTTATATTTCAGGACTCCACCCTTCCATATCTGTCACCCGTATGTTACCTCTGGCCAGCAATGAGTTCTTCAAGACAGAGAGAAAACTCCGAAATTTTTCTCAAGCTCAGAACAAATCACATGTCTTTCCCATCTTATTATCAGCGAATGAAATTCATTACCTCAACGCGTGATGAAGCTCCATACGGTGACGCTTTCCAAATAAAGACCAACTGAGAGTTCACCATTATCAGGACTATTACAGGCCACCTACACTTTATCCCCTCCAAACTGAAATATTCCGTGATACTGAATGTAAAATTCTATTGTTGGTAGTAACCCCTTGTTTTATATTTTGAAGAAACCATACTAGTGGTTGCAGTGTGTCTTTATTTGAATCGTAAAACAGAACACCCGGAGCACGAGGTTATCTTTAAAAAACGCAGTATTTGGTATCGAATATAGGCTAATAACAACTGTGATACCTACCCAACATAAAGAAGTAAATAAATACATAAGCTGTAATGTTTTGTCGTTACTCTGTTTTCGGTCAACTCTTAACCACCCAACTTTAAGTGTTACATCATCTTCTTCCTAGAACTGACTTCTATGGGAATATTGGTTCTATCAGTTTGTTGAACAAAAACATGTCAGTTCGTTTTCCACAGTTTGAGAGAGAATTACTAACTCGTAGACTGTTCAACCTTCTTACTAGTACTATTAACGTTGACCACTGCTCAACTAATATTCAGAGATAGTCCATGAATGTTATGTTTCGTTTTATCTCGGTAGCATTTATCTTTTGTTCACAAGTTACCTCATATGATTTGTTGCGCGAACCCTTTACATAGTAATCAGAGCTAGTAGGAAAATCCAAGGTAAGATAATGAGACGACAATATGTCCGGAAGTGAAGCTAGCAAGCCACCGAACACCATTTCGGAGAAGTACGATTTTTCTATGCTTTGTTCGGCTATCAGGTGTTTACTCAACTTCAACATTAGCTACCCGGGTTATTGATTAGGTCAACTCTAACAACCTGTTCGTCACAGAATATATTTGCTAGGTAAGGTATTATAGAACTTTTATACTTTTGCTTGCGTGCATGGATTTTGACGTAATTACGTCTCGTTCTACCAGAAGATATACAAGGAGAAAGATAAGAGTGAAGGGCATGGTTAGTATCTGATAAAATAACGCCTGCCAGGAGTTTGCATGACTTTAGATGTCTATCCACAACCATATTAATTATGACCTCGAAAGATTCACCACACATCTTGCCAACTGCCTTCAGCACTCTCCGCAATACAGCAAAGTCTTTTCTCAAAAGCCCGGGAAAGAATAATGGAGAACAGTAAAGAATAATTGGTAATATGCAAGAATTGACAAATTGTAAGAGTAAGTGACGAGTAATCCCAAGAGCATGCAACAATAAAACGTGGGAAGACCAAGAGAGATCAGAGGAAAAGGTAACATCAAGATAATTGACCTTCGACACTGTGTTTACCAAAGAGTCTCCAATGGCACAAGCATTATGGGATCTCAAAATGGTGTTTAGATGCTGTTCATGTCTCATGCTAAAGTTAACAGCTTAACATTTAGACGGATTAATTATGAGATCATTACCAACAAACTAACAATCCATACGAGACAAAAACTCATTCTTTTCTATGGAATGTAAAGAGGAAGAGATAGGCATACATACAGTGAGATCGTACGCATATTTTACAAGTGTTTTCTGTGGAAGATGGCAGATCATGCAGGAAAAAAGAGAAAAGGAGAGATGAAAGAACAGCTCCTTGTTGTACGCCTTCATGAGACAGTAGAGACTCTGAACACTTTACTCCAAACACAGTGTACTGTCCCCTTCCAGAGAGGTAGGAACATAGCCAGTTGGTTATCCAGCTGTCAGTGTTGACTCTAACTTGTTAAGTAAACGTTGTCTTGGTATAGAATCGAAAGCTGAAGTATAGTCCAGAAAAGCGCATCTAACATACTTCTTATCCCTTTCTAAGTTAAATACTATATTGCGATTCAGAACAGCAACAGCATCTAAAGTGCCTCTTTAGCATCTGTAAGCAAACTGATACGGATCAATATGCTCTTTTATCGCAGGCTGAAGTGGAAGTATTATTAGTTTTTTCCATTGTTTTGAGGAAGGGTGAAGTTATTGCAATAGGTTTAAATTTCACATTACCACCCAGGTACTTTCTTGGGTACAGGGATTATCTTAATCTTTCTCCATATTTTCGGTATGAGATTAGATGAGAAGGATCTCTTAAAGATAGTCGTGAATGGATAACATAGAACGTCAGCACATTTTTTAAAAAGGTTTGGGATACCATCAGGTCCTAAACATCGGGATGAATTAATTGATTGGAGACATCTTCGGACATCAGTCTCAGTGAAAGTAGGAACACAGCTATTATTTAAACCCGTGGATAGAGGGAGCATCACATCAGATGACTGACGTACAAAAGACTTATTTAAGTCACAAACATTCAGCTGGTTATCGCTTCTAAACTGTCTGTCACCTGTAAGTTCTTTAAAGAGTTTCCACATGCTTGGAGAGTTTTTGCAAGACAAGAGTTTTTGAGTAAACATAGAGTTGAGACGTCTAATCTCTAGGTTTATCAGTCCATTTAGCTTACTAACTTTATTTGAGTTTTTCTCCTTGTACATTCTTTCGCCCTCCGTATTCGTTTTAGTTGTGAAGATGTAAGTCGATCAATACTTACAAAAATGGTTTCAGTGGGACAACAAATATCAAAACAGAATTTAAGGTAACAAATGATAACATCAGAAGTGATTTACAGTGAGTCATCTGTCAATGATTCCCAGTTAGTCGTATGAAACATGTTTTTTCTGATTTTGGATATTTCCTTCCAAGTAATTCTTATATTTGGCTTTCTTGGTTTGATGTAAGAGTGTACGCGTCACATGCTTTCCATGTACTTCAGGTAGAACACAAATTATACAGTGACCCGAGCTAGACAATGTAGCACGTTTACGAGTCACATATATACCCGCATCATTAATGGAAACGAAGTCTAAATGAACATTCAAACGGGTAAGAAGATCTACTACATTTTGGTGACCTAGTGACATAAGGAAGCTACAGTCATATGAATTGAAATCAACACATACAACTGAAAGTGAATCACTGAAGGCAGTAAAAACGAACTCAGTGAATTCATCAGCGAAAACAGATAGCGCAGATGATGTGCAGTCTGGAGTCACGTAGATATTGGTAACATAAACATATTTGTATTTATTCAGATGTTTTGGACGACATCATAGAGTTAGACGGTAGATAAAGTCATTTGAAAACCTTAAACACGCAAACGAATATCGACACCAGTTTACGTTTAAAAACGTAGCTACACCGCCGCCACGCCTCTTTCTATTGTTTGATCGATCCCGACGATAAATTTTGAAATCACGTAGTGATACTGGGCAGTTGTCCCGTAAATCATTTAACCAAGATTTTTGAATTGTGATGACACTGTAGAATTATGGTCTACTATGATATTAGTACTGCTCTAATAATAGACCTAATCGTGGAAGTCACACCATCGACTACACCAACTCAGTGTATCGTATCAATTACCAATACATGTAGTGTCAGTTATTATGCCAAGCCCATATACCTTATTCTAGCTTTTGGACATCCCATTCTATTCATTTTACTTGAGCCATACATTGACCTTGTTATTTATTCGTTTATCAATCTAGACTGCTTTTATATGAGCGTATATCTGTGTGCCCTTCTTATCCCATTAATCACATGTCTGTAGCTTTATTTTGTCTGACTATAAATATTGAGTAACGCGTGACTAAAATGGAATTGGCTTCCCAGCCATCTTCCACGCGTGACATTTTGCTTTGCTATGCTTCATTCGCTTCGCACACAAAATATATGTATTCACAAGTCAATTCTCGTTATTCGAATTATTTAATTCCGTTATTGACTAACGCGATTCAAGTCGACGATGATATCCGAGAATAGGCGATAGCAAACATTTATACGATCTAAATGGAGTCAGATCCTCGGGCCGCTAGAATGGTGAGCCCGCCGACGACGAGCGCAACGCAGCAAGCTACGTCGATGAAGGAACGTCGGCACTCCATGTTTTCGACGAATTAAATACATGATGTAGAACAAGGTTAGGCTAGAGATAGGACAATATATTTAGTATGGTTAAAAGATATAAGATAACAGGGACCACACCTTCATGGCCGAGCCATGCCATTCGATCAACTACAACTCCTTCAATTAGCTTTTCCCGCCTTCTCCATCGTTGGGTATTTCTCCACGTTAAATATTGAATATCTATTTTCTGAGTAGTCTTGTGTTCAGCTTTAAGATTGTGTGGTTATGGTCCAATGCCACGACAACACCACAATTACGATACATATTTGCAGATAGTCCACTTTATTGATTAATGATCGGGAGTTAGAAGTTGGTAGCTCGGGAATGGACATACGATTAATGTTTATTCTCTTTAACTCATATTCCAAACCACCACGATGTCTTTTATAGTACTTTTTTGTAACTTGTGGAGCGAAAGGTCGTAGGCTTTTCATAAAAGCGCCTGAATAGGTTATGCAATTAATGGACATAATGATACGTTAAAACTAATGAAAAAATAGATAACTTGTTGAGATAATTAGATGGCAGAAACAGGTAGCCCAGATATTCGGGTAGGCCGCCGTATATATTACAAAGATGCAATATGTATAGACGTTGTCAAACTCCGAACACCTGTGGCATCTTTAAGTTAAACAAAAGCCATAAATGAATCAGTCTGAAATCGGGTTTTGAAGTCAAAACGCTTTAGATACTGTCATTAAAAATGATAGATTGTATGATACTCTCAGTTAGCTAGATGCTCATAAGTTGATAAAGTGAGTGCTTTCAGGGAGAGCGTAGGTTAGAGCTTGAGAAGTATAACGTTCATTATCTTTGTATCTTAATATTATGAAATTTTTGTCAGTGTTTGTATAAATATGACAGTGATGCCCTTAACTTATAGGAGATTTACTCGATTGCTTGCATCTGTGATTTATACAGATGGCTGTCGTTGAACTTCTAATCAAAATGATGAGGTTTATGATAATCACTAAGGCATCAACTGATAAGTGAATAACCCGAAACCATCAGTTCAAATAAATATTAATGAGGACAACAACAATTTATGTGGTAATTATTATCAGTAAGTTTATCGACTATGTTCTTAGCTCCATCGCTTATATCAACCACATTACCTAATTGTTAAGTCGTAACCGTGCTTTATGGCAATGTTGAGAAACCGTTATGAATAGCTACTTATAGTTTTGAATAGGCACTAGCCATCTAAAATTAGGTAGCGTTTTTTACATGCCGAGTACTTTTGATGGTTCGGAATACGACCACGTTTGCTGATTCAGAGATGTCGTCAATTAAAAATGTTGATTTAAACAATGTGTGAGTTACTTGATCATGTTACGAATCATGGTGCAGTTGTATTCGTTGACTTGATGCATGACATTCATAATTATATAAAAATGATAATGGGAACAACTTATAAGTTTGGGATTATTTTGTAATCTAGAATGATTCGCCCCAAAAACGGAACACTTTTTCATAGTAATATGTGGTCATATGAAACAATTGTCGCGGTAGTAATGCCGACATAACCATAGAGAGTGAAATGCAGCGTAACAAACTATCATAGTTGTCAAACCAGAACTGGTGAACGAACAATGACACAGGGATTTCTTGTTGAACAGTTAAAACAAGTTTAATCACTGGTATAACAACACTGACACGATGTCGACTGCGACAGTCTAAACAACAATAATAGGAACGAAATGCGTTGTACTTCATTGGATACTCTCGCTAACTCTGGATTCCGACTGCAAACTGCGAACCCCACACCATACAATCACGAACGAGGTAACAGTATGGTGCTGCCGGCTTCAGGAAACGGAATTTAAGCACTATCAAACACGCGAAATGGTCCAATATACTATTTTCCTTGACAACGATTGTATATACCTTATTTCAAGAGAGATCTTAGGTGTGATGTTTTTGTGATAATATATATGTGATTGGTCTAAATGAGAATAAAATATTGCATGTTATAAAGTACTGCAAACATAATGTATCATCTAGAGAACTGGCAAAGCTTGCCTGGATTGTCTTTGAAAATTTTTATATGGTTGGTTCTGTATGTTTATATGAATGTATGTGAAAATCCTTCCAAGTGTTATCAACGATAATTTTGTTTCATGTGTTCTATGTCTGTTTTGGTCCCAGAGGATATCGCAGTTATTTATTTTACTCACTATTTTGTTCAGTTTTAATCACTTTATCACTGTATTCGTAACGTATTTACTGCATCTTTCAGTGTCGTCCGAAATAACATTCAAGCTTGATTGCCAACATCTTAGTTTATTATTGCTTCCTTACCACTGAACTGGTTAATCTGACCTGTTGTTTAAGTGATTTGAGTATGTGAGAAGCAGAGTAAATTCACTTGAAGGTCGCCAACGGTTATGTAGAATGCAAGCAGGCAAAATATCGTCTTATGATGACCTGGGTACTGACTCTATCTTAAACAAATTTATCTCATTCACTCAAGAAATTTTTTTATTTAGGTGACACACCCGCCACCAAAAATAATGATTATCACTTTTACGGCCATTTTCTCATCAAAAAGGCCCGTTTACCTATTCGCTTGTATGTCAACGGCATATTCACTCGACATGATAAAAGTTGACGGAATTGTGAATCGATATTATGGATCCATTATCAACAAGTTGGAAATACTTATCATCCATTCATGTAATGTAGTCTGTATAATCTCGTAAGACAACTTATTCCATCGCCGAGCCAATCAAAAATGATGACGGCGGGATATAAATTATAGATGACTCAGGTGGACTAAGGATAGCGCGTCGTGGACTTGGACAGAAAATTCATTCACCCATACAGTTAAATCGCATGTCGGCATTATAGCTGATGTCATTTCGTGATAAAAGTTCTAACTGTAATTCCTAACTCTAACGTCTAACATTAAGTCTTTTTTCTAATTGCTTCTACCAGTTTATAGCATTCATCTAACCCTAGTAAGTGGGCAGACACTGTGAAGGTCACTCTAACATAGCTCAAAGATCATCCATAAATTACAGCCTTACTAAATTCATTAAATATTGAAAATGACATTCATTATAATCCAAGTAATTTTTCATTGCTTCAGATTGGTTGAAAGTTTTTGTATCAGCGTTATAATCAAATGTCCTTAAGACGGTAGAGTCAGTAATCAGGAATGAAGGCGTTTTAGGATAGATTTGGAAGATGATATACATGCCGAGAAATGTATGCATCAAGCTATTTGGTGCTGCGACGGATGCTTTGCATGGTGTACCAAACGGTGACCTGGTGGGGATTCATAGAGTTGTGTCCTTAGTTAATATGTGTCCAGTAGAGCTATCAACGTTGGCATCAATGTCGAAGACCTACAGAACTATATATGTTAAGGATTTATTCACCACTATAGAGTTCTTTGCCCATATGTTTCTAACACACATGATCACTTAAAATTAAAGTCAATTTACTGCTGGTCACTCAGAGAGTAGTCTATTTGGATGCAGCATTCATTAAATTAAATTAATATTGCTCATAAATAATAAATAAAATTATTTGACAGTGAGATATCATATTGGACCGCCCCAATTTTGTTAAGTTAGGCGATGCTGCAGCGTTAGGCGCGTGGTCTAATAATCTTGGGCTTCGTGGAAATCCCGTTGTTTCTTGATAATTTGTAGAATAAGGTTCGTTTACTTTTTGCCATATACGTTCGAATGGTCTCGTATTATGTCCGGATGAGGTTTTGGTTTTGCTTCACACATTCTTCAGACATATTATTAGCTAAGGCTTTAGTTACAGCTTGATTGTAAATGGATATAAAACTGATACACCTTGGTGTTTTGCGCACGGATTCACCCATAGCTTTTAAAATATCGTGCTTTCCGATTGAAGACTTTGTATTTATACCGATGGAAACGCCTCATTATTTTACTCTTAAAATACCAACATAGATAACACCACTTAAATTTTTAGTAAGCGTATGAGATATTCTGAATTATTTCAACGACCATTTATGACATTCCTGTGGTGGATATATGTACCAGACTCCTGTTTCTTGCAGAATGATCTACAATGTCTCGGTATTGACGTTCTTAATCTGATCTTCATGCATAGTGTTGACTTATCCGATTATGGGTTTTCCCATTCAGTTACCGGATTGTTGTTATGTTACAAAGCCCCAAAAAGTGCTTAACCTATATCTTCCACCATAACAAAACGGGGATTCAATATTACGGGCGTGGTATAGTGATCGTTGCGTATCGTTATTCAATTACATAGAGTGCCGACAAGTCAGGAAAGCGTCCCAATAACGGCGAGATTGAGGTAGAATCTGAATATAAATGTAAGACATAAAAAGTTTACTAATAGCAGTTAATGTTCAAACTTTTCCACTACTTCAATAAGATGATTCGGCGGGACTAATTCATGGAGGACATTTGACATTGTGTCCACCTAGTAACTAGGACTAAGTGCGGGTTATAAACCGGTGCGTGGAATTAGGATTAGAAGTTACAGTTGGTGGCTTAAGTTAGAAATCAGATTTAGGGTTTTCATCATAAACTGACAGCGATATTACCAAAATGCTATTTAGCCAAATGGATGAATGAATTTAGCAACTAAATCCAAGACCTGTTACCTTATATCTAACTAATTCGTCCGTAAATTGTGGTCTCGCCGATGATTCCTAATACCAAATTCTCATCACTTGAGTTGGTAGACTTTCATTTGAAGAGTATAGACTTCTATACTCGACCTCTGGTCATAGTGCGGCTTGGTTTTACCTCTGAGACGCCTGCACTAAAGCTCTTCGGGCTCTTGCTTAAGTTCCAAATTATTTAGCTGCTAGCATATAGTCCCACTGTTAGGTTTCGTAAGTTGGTTTCTTACCATAATTTTTGATTGGCTTAGTATTTGAAAAATCCTCTAGTTAAAACAAAAGGCTAAATGATTATTAGCCTTAAATGATGATGAAACCTGTGGTTGTAACACATTAAGACAAGTGGCGCACCTCATAGCTACCATTGTGACATTTTTACTTTGAAATTCCACGCTCTGAAACTACCAATATTAATGCCGGCTGTTCGGGTGAATTTGAGAATATAAAATCTCGATAAACCATAAGTAAATTATTAAGTTTCTGGTTATCGTATCCTAGATGTAGATCATCTTATGGTGACGATAGTAGCAACACTAGTCGTAGTTAACTATGCAAAATGCTAGTATGGTCCCATAGCTTTTTCCCAACCTACTACACAAGACACCGTCCGTCGGGGTATGCAGTAAGTGGTTGGGCAAACGTAACATATTTCCCAACCACCTCAGTTGATTTACTTCTTCATCAGCTGATAGGCTGATAGGTTACCTAGTACACTATCTCTAACTTAGGCACCATTTACTCAGTGGTCCCAAAGTAGACGAACAGCGCTTCAAATACACATTGTCGAATACTAGTCACCTAGAAATATCCTTTATTTTTAATAGCCATGTTCCACGATCATGAAGTAGAACGACGTAAAGTACTGAGCAGTAAGCCCGTCCTTCAGTTGGTTCAGGGATATCTTACACACGTCACAAGTGACTCGATTAGGAAAAACCAGTTGAGATTTTCAAATTTATGTCGAAATTTCATCAGACAACATCTCATAATGACTGATAAGACTCCCAAGTGATAAAGTTGGTACACCCAGTTACTTCATTCTCATTAATTTGTGCGCCAACGCAGGCCAGTTCTGAGGCAAAAATTTGCACTTGAGGAGAGAATAGCATCCTAAACATGTTTGCACTAATACTCAGTGGCCAGAAAACCGCATTTAATAAGTCATTTTATAGTGTTTTTGTAAGTGAATCTACGATGTGTTCTCAATAAAGTGACTCGACGAAAGCAAACTTAAAAAAATACGGCATAGCTGAAAAAAAGATCCCCGCTGAAGTTGATAAACTAACAAGAAATATTAAGTTCGGGTAGTGCTGTATACTTATTGGTGACGACACCAATCTTTGACATAAAAACCATTCATTATGTTTCAAATCCAACTTATTCCTAGATGTCACTCAATATGCCTCTAAAAGGCTTGTGTATGTGTTGCACTCAAAGTTACCTCTCAATCTTCGCACCCACGTGAGGGATTTAAAATGTGATCATATACCAACTATAGATACTTATTTGCCCCTTTGTAGTTGCATCGGAAATCCCGGTAGTGTTTGCCTAGATCGTACATTGCAAAACCAATTAGTAATGCACCGTATTTCAATGGTATTAGTTTTTAGTGATCTACTATTAACCAGCGACTTCAATGATTATGCTATAACGCTCAGTTTTCCATGTCTACACGAATAGGACGTTAATTTGCCTTAGGCGAATATATACACTAGATTCCCTCTCAGTGCCTATTCTACAGAACTTGAACACCACTCAGATCAAGAACGTGATTAGCCTGACTAGAACGTAAATATATTTCCACACCAAAAACCAACAACAATCCGTCAACAATTAATAATAATAATAATAATAATAATAATAATAATAATCAGGATAGGAGAATATATAATTCATCCAACACTTGTCAGACTATCTACAAGCCTGACTAAACAAACAACCAGTCATTATCATTCTCGCCCACACATCGCCTCCCACACGAAGTTTGTTCGTATGACTTCACCATAGGGTCTATTTGAAAAAGTCTCGTCTTTTTCATTCTCTCGGTGACCGGTTAGCTTCTGATTTCGACTAATTCCAACTTGTGAGGATGGTGGGATATTAAATGTATCGCATAATACTTCCATTGGCAAAGGTTAGGCTTTAAATGACTCACTAACATTTTTTCTATCTCTCACTTGATTTATATGTCTAATAATTAGTGTATTCCCAAATCTCACTTCATACAATATCTTCCTACTTCTTTTTTTATGTACCCAAATATCCATTTTGGCTTTCCTGGATGGAAATCACGTGCATAAACTAAGTCACCTGCTTTATCTTCTCGAATCTTAGGGAAATTCCATTTCTTATTTTTCTGTAGTCCACTCGTTCTGTCTTTCGGGTTCAAAACATCAAACACGTCCTAATTGGTCAGCCAAATATCTGGGCTGGTGATTTTCTGTCTTAACAGATTGGACTAGGTGTAATTCCATAAGAGATTAAAAACTGTTGCAGAGTTTCTTCTCTTATCTTTAAGAGAGCTCGCTTAAGAATATCAACAAATTTTTCTGCTTGCTCATTTGACTGAGGGTGATACGGTGGGGTTCTCATATATATATTCCATTTTGTTTGCAGAGCTCCGCACTCTGACGACGTATATTGCGTTCCGTTATCTGAAACCAAAGCATTAGGTGTTCCAAACCTACCAAATAGTTGTCTAAGATGTAAGTGTTTCAGATGTAGATGGTCTTCGTACAGCATATATTTCAGGCCATTTAGAGTATGAATCTACCACCACCAAAAATATTGTCCGCTTATTAGTCCAGCATAATTTATGCGTATTCGGACCCAAGGCTTGCTCGTTTCTGGCCATGGCTGGGCTTTTACTTTCGGTGTATTCAACGGTAGAATCCACAAACCAACTTTATCTATCCAATCAATACCTAATATGTTGGTATGACAGTTCCCAGAAATATAACATTTTTCGATCGTAGTCTTGTTACCCAGTGTGTGAGAGGTAGCTGTATTTCTTTAAGAAGAGTAATGTTAGTTTCTGTAGCACTCTTAGCACTATAATATGTAGGTTGAAATTGAGGTTGGACAAGCTTTATCCATGTCTCTATAAATTTATCTTATGTCAGACCCCGTACCTACTTGCAGCTCAACCGGTTTGCTATTAAAAATGACAGTTGCGTACTTCCTTTTAAGTGAGAATTGAGCAATTTTTGTGGCCAGAACAACATTCCAATTATGTGCTATCTCTTTTGACTTCCGTGTCTTATTTTCTTTACGGAACTTATGCTGATGGTCGGCCATCTTTGGTCTACTTTACAACATAATTGAGCATGACCATATTTACCACGTCGAAAACACTTTAAAAATAGCGAACATTAGCAGAATGACACTCACCGCATCACCAACAAAACGTTTTGGGTTTCATTCGACTTGGGATTCGCTGGAAGTACAAATCCTTATTTCCATTAAAAGAATTTTGCAAAGCGTTGACTTCCACGTATCCACTGTTCTTTTCTACGAAATTTGTATCATGCTTCAAATTCACTATTCTTTGACATTCTTCAGATACTGACTTCAGACTGATATTGGGTTCTTATTCGATCCTCGCTAGAATCCATGTTCTAATGTCTGCATCTAATGCAGATTGTAATCCACAGACAAAATATAAGACATTTAAACTGTTATGAGGACATTTCCTGTAACCGAAATCGCTCACGTTCACAGTTTACGATGCTTGCGCACGTCACATAATCGTCATGTGAACTTTTTACAAGTTGGAGAAAAGTTGATGGTCGTTCACCAAATATACGTATCAGGAATCCTACTGTTTCTCTGAAGGTTATGTCGGTTGGTTTTTTGGGAGAATAAAATGACGAAACTTTTCATGTTTAAAAACTCCAAGCTTCCGTAGTAATAATCTTAGTTTCGAACCTTCGTCCCACTCTTTACAATCATTAATAAACAAATCCTCATGGCGCTTAAACCACGCTTCAAAAGTAATCCCACTTTCTATTCAAATCTAAATTCATTTATTGAATAGGCAATAGAGTCCGAAGTCACAGTAGAATTAGATACCTGGTTTCTTGGGGATACTGACATATTCTTGACCAATAATTCGATAAAAGCATTTTGCTCTTGCAATAAAGATTTCAGTTAATCCATTTTACTGTTACGAAATCGCCATTGTTATAACACTTAGTTTCCCACGTCTACATGAATAGGACGTTAATTTGCCTTAGGCGAATATATACACTAGATTCCCTCTCAGTGTCTATTCTACAGGACTTGAACACCACTCAGATCAAGAACGTGATTAGCCTGACTAGAACGTAAATATATTTCCACACCAAAAACCAACAACAATCCGTCAACAATTAATAATAATAATAATAATAATAATAATAATAATAATAATCAGGATAGGAGAATATATAATTCATCCAACACTTGTCAGACTATCTACAAGCCTGACTAAACAAACAACCAGTCATTATCATTCTCGCCCATGCATCAGGTTATCAGATCATGAGATTTTGGTTGGGTTCAGATATAAAATGGTATCTTGTACAGCGTATTAGTGGTCTACCTCTCCCCAGAATAAAGCAAATGAGCCCCCAACGGGAGTCGTGGGTTTTAAAACGAGAGAAATTCAACAAAAAGAATGTATGGAAATATTTCTAAATATGAAAGTAAATGAATATATATATATATATATATATATATATATATATATATATATATATATATATCTTAATCGATTTTTTATCATCCAGAGACTTCAGTCAGACGTCAGTTAAGACCTTAGTTCAAAGTTCTTTTCTCCCTAGTTTTTAGCCTGGTCATCTGAGAGCACCTGGAGTAGTTTTCTAAACGCGAACTTTCATTTAATTACCAGTCTTGGGAATTAGTTTGAAGTCATTGGTCATTCTATCTGAGCACATACATTAAGACTGTTAATCTAACGACAGACAAAATCTCGTTGCGCATTCACTCTGTAGCACAATCAAAACCATAGACTGCCTGTCAGCGAGCACCTTGCATAACCGTATATCAAGTTTTGTGTTTAAATGTGCGAAGACATTGGTGTGGCTGGATCACAGTATTGATTTTATATCCCACTAAATCTCGTATTACTGTCATTGTCTCTCGATTCCCCATATTTTGGTAAATTTTTCGAGATGTCTGTCGCTGAATTATTGGTTTAGTAGTGATCCATGTTAATTTATTAGTGTTTTAAAAGTATCAAGTCTGGTTTATACTGAATATTAAATATTTAGAGACTGATGTTACTTTCATTTTCAGATTATTTCAGTTAACTGTTGGTGCTTTTCAAGGACCACTTGAATGTCTCACAAACAAGGGAAATTGAGTCCTAATACTCCACAGACAAACCCAAATGCTATTAACCGTAATGCGGGCCTTCATGCACTGGAATATGAAGAAGCTATGGAAGTCGAACAACCCTTGAGTGATACTTCAGAACACGATCCATCCTCAGATGCAAGTCAGGTAAATGATCACAAATTAACTTTAGAAATCATATGCTTCCATACTGTCACTAATTAATTCGTAACATTACAGTTTATTTAATAGTTATACATACACTGATTTTAAGTTTTATTTCTTTGTTTATACCGACCGTTGTTGCTACCCTAACGTGGTGGTCGGGCTTGCCCATAGTAATGAACCAATCGAGCTATACTGACTGGAACAATCGTTCCTCAAGGTCCTACCGTGCCAGACAAGTCGATTGAAGAACAGTAAGACTAAGAGCAGCAAACCCAAGGTCCGAAGATGAAGTCGCACTGCTGATTGTACAGAGATGTGACGGCAGTAAGGTGTTTCCTTCCGACAACCATCATGACAGTGATGCTACATTCTCACAAGGAGGGGTGGAGTTAGAAAAGGTCGACCCTAAAAATGCACACCTCGCCTTATCCCACGGATATCCGTCTCCGGCTGTAAGGTCTCAACAAGTACGGAGCTAACACCAAAACTACTCACAAAAAGGGTGTGTGTGACCGACCTCAAGTAGTTGTCCCTTGGGCACTCCGGTCACGCTTTCAGGTCACTAAAACCACCCCTAACTCAATTTCCTTTTCAGGTGCCGCCAGAGGAACCCTTCCACGATGTGGGCAACCGGAAAGTGATAGCCGCCCTCATACCTCTAACAGCACTCAGAACCATCGTATTCATACTCAACCTCCCTCTTCAATTCCTATCATTCCTCCTACATCGACTTTCAACACTAAACTTCCTCTTTTGACCTCCTTCTCAAGTGTCACCATAGCCAACGATTCTAGTGCGCAAAACACTGTCCCAGGTCTACTGAAACCTCACTCCAAACTACACATTGGAGCCTTCAACGTACGCACCCTATGTCAAATCGGCCAGCAGGCATCCTTGGCTGAGATTAGAATCTCGTACCACTGATGTATGCTGTCTCCGAAACACGCATACAAGATGCTGGTGTGGTCATTCACTTGACCTCACCTCGGCAAAACGGAGAGCCGATGAGACACACCCGTGTTTCTGGCGACCCGATGGCTAGTTCGCGTGGACTGGCAGGTGTAAGTATAGCACTAAGTACGAGGGCGAAACAAGCACTGTTTGAGTGAATCCCTGTTAACAGTCGTCTATGTACAGTTCAACTAAACGGCTCCGTAAGAACTCGGAAGGATAAGGACACACGTCGTTGCCTTTTTGTCTCTTCTGCCTACGCTCCCACTGACTGCAACCCGGATGAAATTAACGATAATTTTTACAGAAAGTTTTCTGAACTTCTTCAGTAAGCTAAACGTTCAGACAGAGTACACGTAGCAGGTGACTTTAATGCCTAAGTAGGTAGCTTAAACCAGACAAAAAGACATTTAGGTGGGTATTTTAGTATCTCGAATCGGCAAACAGATAATGGTGATCGTCTGTTGCAAGTGTGCTCAAACGATCATTTATTTTTAGCAAGCACTAACTTTAAGCATAAGGAGAGACATCATCAAACATGGCGACCTCCTGAACCAAACCATCGAACTCAAATAGATCATATTGCGATCAGTCCTCATTGGAGAGGCTCGGTAGAAAACTGCCTCTGGTTCTGGACTACCTGTCTGAACGTTCATTCTCTAACTTGGTATTCAGCGGTGTACTCACAGGCCTGTACGAAATCGAGCTCAGGTTCTCCATGTTACAGTAAGTACAATACTATTGAGCTGCAGAATCGATATCAGTTTGTTCCCATCTTGTTTCAGTCCATCTTCCGTTCAGCGTTAACCCGTTATATTGTCAGATTATCCGACTCCATTTCATAGTTTATCACCAGAACCTCATAAATTCCGTTTTCAAAACTAGTTGCTAGCTAGCCCATAATTATTGTGGGACTTTGACTTGACGACTATTGCATTTGGTCACTGAGCTACTTCCATGTTACATTACATATAACTTATTTTTGTTTTTGATGATTTTGTATACTTCTAAAGGTGTTTTCGTGATAAGTTGACATCTGGAGAACCGTCATGTGATAAAGAGGTATCTTGTCTTAGTTTGAGACTCATAAACAATTATCACTGTTGGTCATCAAATCGGCTTTGGATTGCTCTATTCGTTCTGGAATAGTTTACAAGATTGTTTTTGCTATTTCGAAATGCTCTCACGTAGCCACGCGTATACAGCCTCTGCCAGGGAATTCCTAATCACTGCCTTCTCGTGGCGGGGGTGTTGTCTACGAAAATACGAGGACGAAAAGCGAATGTCCGACGCTTTAACCGGATCCCAAACCAATGGTGCACATGGGCTCCAGTATCCTGAAGGAACAAATGGCGTATAAACCAATCGTTGTCACCGACTACCATGGGGCTGCATCTCCTCACGATGCTCAACTGCCTTGTGAGTCAGACCTCTAGGTCAAGGGCTCTGGGTGTGGCCCCCTAAGAAAACCACCTTCGGTCTGAGCACCCGAGCAGTATCACAGCCCACATACAAATGAAATGAAAATGACGATATTTACTGAAAATTCTATTCACGCTTCGATTAACAGTCAAACAATTCACGTCATTATTATTATTATTATTATTATTATTATTATTATTATTATTACTATTATTTACCATGTCACTTATTCACTCTCTTTTATTCCCACTTTGTGTGTCCTTATTTTTCGACTTATACAGCAGCTCGCCTATGGTGAAAACTCGGTTCTATCTAAACGATCTCGAGTCACTGCCTGATTGAAAATAGTATGCTACCACCAAATATGAATATTGAAGCAGTTTTTCTGAAACCACGTGCACCATTCAAACTGGCTGTCTTCAACGTTCGCACACTTATGCAGGTCGGACAACAGATAGGGCTTGCTGTGTTTGGAAAGCCTTAATATCGACGTTTGTTGTCTATCCGAAACCCGTATTGAAGACTCTGGTGAAGTACTACAAATTCGCTCTCCATCTGTCACTTCAAAAAACTTGTTTTACGTGCGTTTATCCGGGGACCCTGTGGCATCTTCGTCTGGTCTTGATGGCGAAGGTGTCGCACTAAGCGCTAGAGCTGAGGCAGCACTAATCTATTGGATCCTCATCAACAGTCGGTTATGTGCTGTTAGATTAGAAGGCTCCATCGAAGTGAGACGAAATCGGCGTGAGAAACGATGTCTTTTCGTCATCTCCGTCTATGCCCCGACAGATGGCAGCCCGGATGCAATCAAGGATGAATTCTACCACCAGTTAACTGTTCTCCAGAAAGTGCATTCGACAGATATTGTAGTACTAGCCGGAGACTTGAATGCGCAGGTCGGGCGTCTAGGCACAGAAGAGAGTCGTTTAGGTGGCCGATGGGGACTTGTTGGTCGCAGGACAGATAACGGAGACTGTCTACTGCAACTGTGCACAGATTAATCACATCGCGATCAGCTACTGCTGGCGTGGTTGTGTACAAGACTGCCGCTCTTTTTGGAGTACCTATCTGGACTCTGATCGTACCCTGGTCTGCGCCAATCTTACCTTACTTTTCAGTGGCCAACGAAGTGACCGCCACCAAAGGATTGATGTCAGCAAGTTGGTTACAACTTCTGTTGCAAGTATCGAACCGAGCTAGTTTCTAGGCTAGCTACCATTCCACCGAAAAGTATAGATGAGCATTGGTTGCAACTTCATGACGCCACGAAAATGGCGAGTAAAGCCGCTTGCGGATCCGCGAAATGTCCCGCTTATAAACACTGGGTTTCTTCTGGTTCCTTACAACTCATCGAAACCCATCGGTCTACTCCGGGTGACCGTGAGTTTGACCACAAACGAAGGCTGTTGCGTAATGAAATCGGGCAAAGCTTGCATAAGGACCGAGAAGCCTGGTGGTCGTAGCGTGCTAATGAGCTGGAAGCAGCAGCTGCATCTGGTAACTACCAGAAGCTCTTCCAACTCATCCGAGCTACTGACAGCAAGAAGTCTGGTGTGAGTGAAACAATCTGCGAGGATGAATGGATGCCAATCACTAACATCCATCGACGTCTTGGACGATGGGAAGAATTTTGAAGGGCAGTTCAACTGGCCTGCTGCTCCGACAACATCGGTCAGACTGTCCTGCCCTCCATGGCCGGTGACGACTGATCCACCGAATGAGGCGGAAGTCTGCAAGGAACTCCAACTCTTGAAGCACTACAAATCACCGGGCCCAGATGACTTACCTTTTTAAAGATGGTGGTGACTTTCTGGCTAAGGAACTGACTGTGTTGTTTACAAAGGTCTGGGAGCTATAGAGTGTACCAACGTCATGGAATGAGTCGATAGTTGTCCCTATCTTAAAAAAGGGTTCTCGTCGTTCCTGTAACAACTATCGGGGGATAAGTCTACTTCCGATTGCATCCAAGCTATTGACTTTCATCATATTTCGTAGGTTGTTCAGAACCCGAGAAAGATTGACTCGCGAGGAACAGGCTGGTTTTCGTTCTGGTCGAGGATGTATTGATCATGTCTTCACCCTCCGCCAAATGTTAGAACACCGCCATACTTATCAAAGGCCAACAATCGCAGTGTTTCTTGACATCAGGGCTGCCTTCGATTCGTTGGATAGGACTGTTCTCTGGAATTGTCTATTGAAGAAGGGTGTGCCTGAGAAGTTTATTAACATCTTAAAGGCCCTATATACAAACACCTCGGGTAGAGTGAGAGCATACAACCACCTCTCTCCATTGTTCCATTTGAGCAGTGGGATTAGACAGGGTTGCCCAATCTCACCATTCCTCTTCAATTTTGCCATCGATGACGTTCTGGAAACAGCTCTGACGAAAGTAATTAATGGCGGTGTGGATCTGTTGCCTGGAGAAAGACTTTTCGACCTTGAGTATGCGGATGATATTGTCTTACTGTGCGATAATGCCCAAGGCATGCAATTCACACTTAATCAGTTGGCAATCAGTGTCCGTAGGTATGGTATGTGCTTTGCACCTTCGAAGTGCAAAGTACTTCTACAAGACTGGCAGGATTCCAATCCTGTACTCACTCTGGATGGAAAGCAGATAGAAGTGGTCGAGAAGTTCGTGTATCTAGGTAGCTGCATGCACGTATACTGAAAGCCAGAGTGGCTTATGCCAATCTGGGCCACCTTTGGCGCCTTCGTGATGTTAGTCTGGCTGTAAAAGGTCGGATCTACAACGCATCGGTGAGAGCAGTTTTGCTCTATGCTTGTGAAACCTGGCCTCTCTGAGTTGAGGACGTTAGACGACTCTCTGTGTTTGATCATCGCTGTCTCCGAAGGATTGCTGACATCCAGTGGCAACATCATGTCAGTAATGCAGAGGTTCGGCATCGTGTGTTCGGGTACAGAGATGATAATTCAATTGGTGTCGCCATCTTGAAACACCGACTTCAGTGGCTTGGACATGTTATCCGAATGTCGTCCCAGAGAATTCCACGTCGTGCATTATTTGCCGACGCTGGAACTGGTTGGAAAAGGCGGAGAGGTGGTCAGTGCATGACATGGTGTCGTGGCATAAAAGAAAGCTGCAAAGGACTGGCTTCTGTTGGTCCTTCACGACTCTCTGGCTGGGGTCCGAGAGATGGTTGAACACAGTGGCTAGAGACGTTATCAGATATGGCTCAGAATAGAAGCCGGTGGCGATCCTTCTGTAACCTTTTACTTTCTTCATAAAAAGTGGTTGTATCTTCCTAAACTGAAAGAATTCTTCTGATTATACCTTTCCGTTTCCCCCATTATTATTATTATTATTATTATTATTATTATTATTATTATTATTATTATTATTATTATTATTATTATTACATTACCTTACACCAATCTGTTCGTTATTGTTCTTTTTTTTTCTTTTACACTCCTTACCTTCCTTCTCTTCTCATTCTCATTGTTTTGTGTGGCGCATATATATTCGGTGCCCCTTTGTACTATAATTTAGGTGTTAATATAAATAAAATAAATAAAACTTCCCCAGGTGGACCCTCCGTGTCCATCAATCCAGTTGAAGCGCCGGACATTCGCCTTGCGTCCTCTGAATTTCGTAAACAACACTTCCCTGGAATTAGCTGTTTACGCGTGATCATGTGAGAGTATCTCGAGAGGAAAAGGTGATTCCCCACCCTCGACCGTATCAGGGCATTTGGTACGTTATCAAACATGGCTCAAAATATATGCTACTGAGGATCCTGCTTTAGTTTTTCTATACATTCTTAGAACTAAAAGTAATTTCCTTAACTGGAAGTACTTTTTTTCGGTTATGTTGTTGACTGTTCGTGTTCACTTATTTCTACTCTTAAATTGTTCTCCCTTTATCTCATTATCACCTTTGCAATGCTTTTTCTGTTTTTCGTATGTTACATTCTATCTTTGGTGTCCAGTTGTACCATATTTTGCATATTAAGTATATATATAATACTATTAAGGTAGTTACATATTTTTCAATCTAATCATAGAAACTCCTTACAGATTATCCCATTCTTATCTGATACCTAACTCAATGTTGTGAAGGAAACCTATTGTTTCTAACCTCCTTATAATTTTGATTCTCATGTATAGGATGAACAACACCCTTGGTTTTATAATGCTACTGTCAAAGGATGTTGCGGGACAACTTGTGAACAAACAGATGCTTCGGTTGATGCCTTTGACGAAAATGACGAAGCAAGAGCTTCAGGAGTTATCGAAGGTGTCTTCGAAAACATTTTACATCAGAAAGTATGTTTATTTCATTTTGACTGAATCTTTTGTTCATTACGTTTGTACCCTGATCCCGTGTTTGACAGATTATATAGGTTTCATATGTTTTTTGCGTAGTACACTTTTACAAACTCATCACTGAAAGTTACTATGTACACAAAGGACCCTAGACTACTTAAACGTCCAAGTGGTATCTGTTTAAATAATAGTTACAATTAGTACTACTTGGTAAGTTGAAGGCGTTGAAAGATTGTTGGGGATGTTAGATTCCCAGAAACTCACTTGGTAAATGCCTCATTTTTATAATGCTATTTTAAAAATTTGAATTTCTTGTTTTCTCACTAAAAGCACCAATTTTCACCTTCGTATCATATTTCCCACTTGGGTAGAACTTAAATGTTATTGGTTTGTGGTCTCTTTTAATATGTTTTTTGTAACGTTTCCCAAAGACGTTTTTATGCTGTATAAATACGCTTGAGTTGTGCTTATTGTTGTTGTTCGTGCTTCTGGCTGCTTGTGGAATACATTTCCCTCTTCTGAGTCTGGACTTCTCTCTCTAGTTAGGGGGGCTGGGTCGCATCGGAAGAGTTAGCTTATTGGCTATTGTGTCACTGGGTCTTCGTTCCGTTCGCAGATTAGGTGAACTCGTGATCTCTTCAAACATAGCAATGATGTTGATAGACTATCCCGTTTTTATTGTATTTACGTTGGTATCGAATAGAATTCTTGGAAACCCACTGGCTAAAATAAGTTTAATGCGAACTGAAACCATAGATAAGTTTACTGTTAAAAGGTGTAAATGATCTGTGATGTCATCTTAACTTCGGTTTATAAGCCAAAATATACCTTAAGCGTTTCAAACATTCTTTCACGACCGACTACTTCAACCATCCCATACATTTTTTAGGTAGTCTGTCTACATTGACTTTTTTCATGAAACGATGGACAGCTACAGATGTTTTCTAGGGTAAAACCCACTTTTACGATGTCTGCATTTTCCTTGCGAAGCTATTCATTAGTCGGTGCATGATAGTTTTCAGTATAGGGTTGTGAATTGCTTGAAGTTAAGCACCAATACTGCTGGATAGGGGTATATTAGTCTTGATGTTAGTCGTTCGACCCGGGACTGGAAGTCCTGTGTTCGATTCCTGTGTGTGGTCGCAGATGCTCACTTTCAGGAGTCCCATACTATTATACTTTATCGGTACGGTGTGTATGTTTTGATAGTTAGGTTCAGCTTCTATTTATCGTAATAATTGATTAACCATTACGGAATTTCCTGTGTACGAAGTTAGCTTTTCGCATTTTACTTAGAGATTGATGAAGGTTTTCTCTGTCAGATTAAAATAGTTGCAAAAAGTCTTGATAACTAGAATTATTTGTTATAAAAACGAGAACTAGAGGTGAAAATACAAAAGTGCTATTTTCTGTTAGAAGAAACTAACTAACCACTTTCTTGTTTGCCCACGCTTACTGTATCATAAAAAACGACGTACAAATTGGTCGTTTGTCAACCATTGAGGCTTGTAGATGTTTCTAAATACGGTTTCACTAGTTCAACCTTCACATATAAATAGGGTTCTCCTGAATCGTTGCGAATGCATTATGCAGTATTCATCCATAATACTAAGTGCTACTGTCTGCTCTTTGGTTTGAAACAGTTATTCTAGGTATTATTTATATTTTCTTTCTTGATGAATAAATTTCCTTTTTTTCAAACGTTTTCAGCAAAGTGCCGCACGTGCAGATGTTCGCGTAAGTGTTTTCTATATTCAATATGTTTTGGCTTTTCTCATTAATTTGTGATTATTTTTGAACAATATAAAAAGTCAGTTGCCCGCTACTCGTAACCTAGCACATCTTTCTATCGGTTCAGGTTGCCAAACTGCTTTATCAATGCAAGATGTAACTATCTAGGTATATGCTAAATTAAAAGTAGTAATAGTATCAGCAGTAATAGGAAAAATTAGACACTGAAGATAAAAAAGAATGAGTTCACAGAACAATATGTATAAAGTAATTTTAAAACTTACGATCTATGAAGAGACAGATTGAATGCATCTGTACCCTTTTAACCGATTCTGAGCCATGTTTTCCCGAGTCTCTGACCGTTGGTTATGATAAATGAGCGAACCCCAACCGGGTTGCATGTACCTACCAAGGGTGCCAGTAATATTTGACATTGTCTATAAGTATACATAACACGATGTTTAATTCCCCTAGTTTATCTAGTTATCGTATCATTTTGACTTGTAAGCCTAATTTTTATTTTCACTTATACTTCTGAGAGGTCAAAGTTGTATTAGCCATTGTACAGAAATGATGATCTTTACCGATGTGCTATATTCGAATGAATAAATTTTTTCTGGTGTTTTCACAGCTGAGTATGTCATACGATATTACCTAAAATGCACCCACTTACATAGTGGACCTATCCGTTCGAAAGACACGATTGTATTTTTATAGCGCGCTTATATTAATATTGATAATCAATGAAGACTGGTATTAGACTACCTAATTAACAAGTTCTTCATATGAAGTTAAGAGTGATTTTCGGTCAGTGAGCGTACACTATCAAGTTGAAATGATACATGCTCGGGAATCTTAAGACTAAACAATAGTCCAATTGGAGTTTAAAGTGGTACAGATCAATAGAAGCAAAGCATTTTCATTATGTTAAAAGGTATATCTTATAACTCGTCGTTTTTCACCTGTAGTATTTTCTTTGATTATTATAAAAAGATGACAGTCCATGAATACTGTTTATAGTAAATGAATATCGAAGTGGAATTTCTCAGTCTTACAAAACGAAATTTTGTAAATATTTACTTCTGTCATTCTTGCGTAGGTCTTTTTTAGGAACAGTAGTAGTACCATAATGAATATCAAAAAATGAAGCATTTTTCTTGTAGTTCAAATGAATTTTAGTAACTGCAAGATGTCTGTATGTTACATCAATAATTTTAATCCCATTTTAAAGGTGGTTCGAGGATCAGGAATGATTCGTTGTCTCCCGTGGAAAATACTTGTAATTTTTCATCCACCGGACGCTCAGTCGACAATTGGTGTTTTTGTACAGTGTAATGCAGAAAGCGAATCACTAACCTGGAGTTGTACTGCCAAAGCAACTATTCAGTTAGTTGCTCAGAGATCGAATTGCAAGAATAAAGAAATGAAAATTCAGCATACTTTCACACACAAGGAAAACGATTGGGGTTTCCAACAATTTATTAGTTATGACGAGTTGCTTAATCCAGAGAGAGGTTTCTTATCTCCAACAGATCCGAAAGATACAATTATTATCCGAGCTCATATTAAAGCTGATGCTCCTCATGGTGCTGATTGGGATTCCAAACGCCACACTGGATTTGTTGGACTGAAAAATCAGGGCGCTACTTGCTATCTGAATTCTCTACTTCAAGCATTGTATTGCACAAATAAATTACGACGTGCAGTATTTTTAATGCCAACGGAAAGTGATGATGCCCAAACAAGTGTACCTCTGGCTCTGCAGCGAGTATTTTATGAATTGCAGTTCAGTAGTCGTGCTGTAGGCACTAAAAAGTTGACTCGCAGTTTTGGTTGGGCCACTTTAGACTCATTTATGCAACATGATGCTCAGGAATTATGTCGGGTTTTACTAGACAACTTGGAAAACAAAATGAAAGGTACTTCAGTTGAGGATGTTATACCCGGACTATTTTGTGGGAAAATGCTTTCTTATATAAATTGTATCAACGTTCCTTATTCTTCTAAGAGAGAAGAAAATTTCTATGATATCCAACTTAAGGTTAACGGAAATCGTTCTGTTTATGACGCTTTCAATGAATACATTGCGAAAGAAACCCTCTCTCAAGATAATAAATATGATGCTGGTGCTTATGGGCTCCAAGAAGCTGAAAAAGGTGTTATATTTACACGATTTCCGCCGGTATTGTACCTGCAACTAATGCGTTTTCAGTATGACTTCGTTGCTGATACAAATATCAAACTAAATGATCGGTTTGAATTTCCACCTATTCTTAAGTTGGATCAGTTTTTGGCTGAACCAAAACCATCTACTTACAAACTTCACGCTGTACTTGTGCACTCTGGTGATAATCATGGTGGTCATTATGTTGTATATATAAATCCAGCGCTAAATGGTATATGGTATCAGTTTGACGATGATGTTGTTTCACGTTGCTCACCCCGTGATGCTATCGATATGGTAAGTTTTTTAACGTTTTATTCATCTGACATTAACTCTCATGGCGGTTTAGTTTTAGTTTGCTGTTTGTAACCATTGCTACTAGGTTTAAAAACAACTTGTTTGTTAAAAAAACCCATATAAATATAGATGATATGATCCCGAATTTTAATTCAATCATTTTCCTTTGGGAAATGCAGTAGATTTTAGTTGAACATGTATTCATTTTTTTGCTCATTTGATGATATTCAAGTTTTCTCTTTTCAATGCTACTACTGTTGGTAGTGAAAGTAATTTAAATCATTGTCTGACTTCAAAACAGTACTTCATACAAAGTATTCGTCTCGGCTAACTAATTCCAAAACCTTACTCTTAGTTTACTGTGGATATATGTTTCAAGTGTATGTTTAACACTGTTTGTTTGTCTTGTATCTGGACAATTATGTAAGATTCACATAAAGCTTATATGCGTGCACTCATGTTGTTGCATTCATGCAGCTTTTAAAATTTTAGTACTAGTATTCTTTTTCTGGTCTCGATTTACAGTGCTCATTAGCAACCTGGATAATTTGATTTTGATGTTATATTACTCAGTAACAAAGTAAATATTTTACACTTTGTGATATATAGTAATATCTGAATTAGTCTTAATCTATAACGTTGAGTGTTCTAATCATTTGTGATAGCTGATTCACTCAAAGTGATCAATGTTAGTTTGGGCTGTTCTTTTATCACAGTAAGTTAATGTGGTTGGTTTCAAGAGTTACACAAAATGTATTTCTGCGGCAAGGTGTAACATCTACTGCCGGTCTACAAATCAATGGTCAGATCTAGTGTGCTGATTTTAGATACTGGTGTCAATGAAGATTGCGTGTCCAAGTACTCATTTTGAAAGTAGCTTCACCCATATATAGACGCAGGCCAGTCCCGAAACAACAACTTACATTTAGGGGGGGGGAAAGTAGAAACACATCCCAAACATTCTGGCATTGTCGATCAATGTTACCAAAAGACTTGGCATTTTATCAGCATCTTCACCAAACACGAATATGTCATCTGCTTATTCTAAGTCGATAAGTGGACCTCCTGGTAAGAAATCAATGCCCGAAAATTCAGTCGACGAGAGCGTTATTTACAGCAGTAGGTCTATGATGAAGTTAAACAAAAATTGAGAAACTGGACAGCTTTGACGGACACCATTTGAGGTTGCAAAAGCAGATGACAGTTCGCCATAAGCTCTGACTCGACTAGTAGTGTTCGAGTGAAGAGCCTTCACAAGGTTTATTTACTTCTGAGGTACGTCTTTCAATGACAGACACTGCCACAGAATCTCGCGGTCTACACATTCAAATGGTGCTTTTAAGTTAAGAAAGACCATTGTCGGACACCGATAAGTATACCTGTGTTCTAGAACCTGACGAATGGTGAATATGTGGTCGATGCAACTCCTTTTCCAACCTCACCCTTCTTTGTGAGAATGTAGCATCATTGTCATGATGGTTGTCGGAAGGAAACACCTTAATGACGTCACATCTCTGTACAGTCAGCAGTACGACTTCATCTTCGGACCTTGAGTTTGCCGCTTTTAGTCTTACTGTTCTTCAATCGACTTGTCTGGCATGGTAGGACCTTGAGGAACGATTGTCCCGGCCAGTACAGCTCGGTCGCTTCATCACGATAGGCAAGGTCGACCACCACGTCAAGGTAGCAACAACGGTCGAGAATGTTATTTAAGTGGAGTATTGTTCAGTTGTTCAGTGACATGGCTCAGAATCGATCACAATGGGGTAGGTGTATACACTTTTTGTCTTCCCTTAAACTATGAGATTAAAATCGCTTCATATCTTTCTACGTACCTATTCTTTCTTCCTGCAGTATATCCTTATATGCAATCTTTCTTTTATATATCACCATAATTGAATTAACTACTTCTATGAATCCAGTGTTCATCTTGATGTGCTAATGTAGTATGGCAACTTGGACCGATGCATATATGTGCCTGGTCCTACGTTGTAGCTGATTGACAGCATTGGATAATTTTGCCAAATAAATAATTGAGTTGGAATTTTTGAACTTGCCTTAAGACTAGGGTAGACTTTTTCTAGTTGTCCAACAACGTGGTTTACTGTTTTTGCATCTATTAGCATAGTATTATCCTGTGATTGTGTTTTCACATATCATGCTTCTCACTGTTTAGTTTTGGGGGCTCAATTAACATCCTAACTGAGTTACGTTAGCTTTATTAAAATATTTTGGTATTAAATCATGATTACATCACTGAACAGAATGCGGTAGTCTTCTCATTTATTGATAATTCTTGAAACAAATAAGTTCTAAAGATGACATTTTGTTAATTATTTCATGTTTGCATTCCTTGTGTTCATAGTGCATTATTTTAAAGGGTACATGAACGTTTCATTTATATAAATTGTTCAATTATTGATATAATTATTATCTCTCTGTTACGTTTGAACTACATGTGTTTTTATAGAATAATATATATTTTTTACACTCACACTTTTGATTTATTATAATTATACTTATTTTATTACAGAATTTCGGAGGTAGTGATGATCCTGATATGCGTCTTTGCACAAACGCTTATATGCTTGTGTATATCGCAGATTCCGCGAAAGATGATGTTTTATGCCCTGTTTCTGAGATAGATATTCCTGAGACATTACGCGAGCGATTCATGGATGAACAAAAAATGGATGAGGCTAAAAGAAAACAAAAAGAAAAAGTTCATTTGTATGTCGCTATTCAGTTAATACTTGAAGAGGACTTCTATGGTTGGCAAGTACGTCAGCTAAATTTGGTTTTATATTGCCTAATTTCAAATGTACTTCACTGTCTCAATCTTTCATTTGTTTTTATCACTTCCTATAAATTTAATCCATAGTATTGTTTTAAATTTTAGGGTCCAGATTTGTGTAGTCAAGAGTTATTGCCCAGCCGGATGTTACGCGTTCAAAAACAAACTGTTCGTCCGAAATTACTAGAAGATGTAGCAAGTGTGTTGCATTATCAGCCTGAAGGAATACGTTTGTGGCGGTTTCAACCTCGGTAGGTCCCTTTTGTGTTACTAAACAAACTGCATTTTCAGCGAGGTAAATATCATTCCCAGTGATATCATTTTCTGAAGCTGTATAATTGTATTTATAGGTAATTTCTACATGTAGTGTTGCATACTAAAATAGAGGAGTGTTACACATTTATCGAATTCAAAATTATAGGGTGGATCTCTACAACGGTCGACATGCGAAGAGCCAACCTAGGACGAGTAGTATACAAATTTCCAGAGTTTGATGCCACTGAGGAAGGTAAATTTAGTCCAATTCTTTGTTCTCAAGTGTCAGACAAATGTGCACTGAAAACACATTTAACAATGAGTTGAATATAATTCGGAAAATACTTTTGAAAAATGGTTTGTTGTCTAGGTTGTTTGGTAGTAATCTAAAACCAGAACGTCAAGTTGACAGTACTAAACTTTATTCTTGTATACGATGGATTTCCATCTAATCCTTGTTTTAACAGAATATTAAAAAAGTGGATTTCCGAATTCAACTTTGATTATGTTATGAACGTAATCCAGTGATGGCAATTATTGAACTCTTGTATTAAGGTCACTATCTTCGTCACAGTTGATAAAGGTATCATTCATTTATCTCTTGCAAAAGTAGAATTTACTTGCTTCTGTGGAGCAGGTTACACCAGGCGTATAAAGCGTGCAATTTTTAAATGAATATCCAACTCTACCTTGGATGGCTATCAAAAGGCATATGCAAATCAACGAATTGTTCAATTTTAAAACACTAGGTCAATTCTGGTCACATCCCATCACTAAAATCGTCGTTCAAAAATCATCTACCTGGTGAAGAGAACTGGCTCATAATAGGTTTGGATAAGAAATTTGTGCCTATTTAAGACTATAGCAATCGACCACTTCAAACTTGACCTCTCTGTTTAAACGAGTCATGTTCAATCCCTTATTATTCCGTATTCTTAGCACCCCTCCAAGTTTTACAAATCGTAAGTGCTATTATTATTATCTTCCTCTTATCATTTACAATATAGATAGTTATCTTCTGTTTTTATTCTACAAATTACTACTTATTACTTCCAAAACTTTTACAAATTTTAGTTCTTGGTAATTTTGATTACTTTTGTTTTGTTCGAGGAAGATGAAATTGTGTCACTTCTGCGAACTATTTGTTGACTGTTATATATGTATTCCTATTATATAACTACTAAGTAACTATATATATATATATATATATATATATATATATATATATATATATACTATATGTTTTCATTTGATCTATTGGCTAATATACGATTTTGTATTCCTAAGCTATTCCCCATTTATTAATTACAGTACCACACACAACCACTTTTTGCCTAATGCTGTATAGTTGTTATTTGCTATTATGTGGTGTGATGAGGTCTGGTTTGCTTGTGTATAAACCAAGTATGTCTGAAATATATGATTCATATAGTGGAAATTGAAATTGTGTTCTGGACTCTAACGGACAAGGCTACGCGAGAAAAACTTATAAGGACTCTGAGTTGATTCTAGACTACTCGTACTGGTTAACACGCCATTGGTTTGGTACAGTGTCAGCGTTATATAAGTCTGTGTTTCTAATTGGCGATTTAGTCATGTGATATTTGACAGGGCTCAGGACGTAACTACTTTGCTAAATGATGAAATACTTGTTTTATTCTATACCTAAAATCTTTTGATATTCTTGATTATATTATACGACACCATTTTCATTGATTTTCACATCCGATACTTGAATAGGTTTGGTTATCTTTGATAATTTTGTAAAACTCCTGTATTTTACTGTGCACTACTGCATGTAAAAACTACCTATAAATACTATTATACAGCTTCAGAAAATAATTTTGTCCAAAAGAAAATTTTATTCGCTGAAAAATCTTCATCCTTTTTAATGAGTCAATGGGTTTCTTCCGTTGTTTTTTTCAAAATCGCATTTCTGTTTTTCAAATTTAGTGCAAATACTTAGTTTTTAATAGGATTATTCACTTACTCACGTATATCCGCAAGCAAAGTTCAATAACGTCGTTGATATTTATAAACGGAAACGCTAAAGCAAATTAAAAAAAACATTTTTACACGTTTCCATATTCGTCAAAAATTATGTAGTTTACTTCTATTTTTTCACCATTAGACGTAAGAACATGCCTACTCATCTAATTGAACTTTGTGATAATCAACCATTATGCGCTATGAAAGATGCTCTCATATTTTTTGTTCAGTCCGATACTTCGACTAATTCATTTATTCCTCGTGTGGATAAAGAACAAACTGTGATAGATCGACACTTGTTTTTCCTCAAATATTTCGATCCATTCACTTGGACGTCAACATTTTGTGGCCATGTGGAAATTCGCAGAGAAGAATCGTTGAGGGTTATTGAACCAATAGCTCGCGAACGGGTTGGATTACCTTCTAATTGTAAATTAATGTTTTTCCAAGACGATGCGAAATCTTTGATATCTGAAATTACACAATTTGATATCCCAATATCTAAAATGTATAAACGCGATATCCAAGGACAGATTTTGTACTTTCAAGTTAGTTAACTTTATTGTTCAACCTTTTGAGTATACATACATGTCAGTACTCATTGTATAGTTTTCCGATTCTGTTCAAATGTATGGAGAAATAAATAACGAAACCTAGTTTTATTCCCCAGTAGCTAGCTCATGTGGTCTTGGTGTACTTTGTTGCAAATCTATTGTTCGTAGTTCCGCTGAATATCCAAACTTTTATGAACATTTGGAACGGTAATCTGTTTAAAGTTGTATATCCACAGTCTTGGATTAGTTTAGAAAGAATCAAGAAACTAGATTTAAAATGTGTGCTTTGTATGAACAACGTTAACCAAGATCTCTGTGTTACAATATAATCTTACTCAGCTTTTTTTTAATGCATTTAACACCAGATTCAACCTTATTTCCTGATTTGGTTTAGGCTTCTAGGTAGTATTTTCAATTAGATTTAGTTCACTAACTTGTGAGTAGCTAATGAGTTTCAATTACATCATCTCACGGTATTGATGATAAACATTAATAAATTGTCACAACTGAGATTACATGACGTATTACGAAACTCAACTGTTAGTTACCAATAAGGCCACAATGTACTAAATAAAGTACTGATTAATCAAATAATACCGTGGCTCTCACACCAGAATGAAATTACAAACCATTTGTCGGATGTAGCGCTGTGTCAATTGATTGATTAATTGATAATCAGTCAGTCAATCTTCCTCTTATTTATTACCACCTTTGACCTAACCACTGCTATGAATCCGGTGTTCATCTTGTTGTGCTGATGCGGTATGGCAACGTGGACCGATGCACATATGTGCCTGGTCCTACGTTGTAGCTGACTGACTGACTCTTAAAACTACTTATTATGGCCAAGTACTGACGATAAATTTTTGTGAATCACACATCCTAAATATACAGAATATACACATTGAATCTAAAAAAAAACACATATTTGCATTGTTTCTATAAGTCAGACATAAAACTACTTATCCAACTTCAAAATGTACTTTCAGTCTGTAAAGTCTAACAAAGACGTCTTTTTCATGCATTTTCTGTGTACGTCACCGTATCAACTGAGTGCAGTGTTTTTCATTTATTCGTTGACCCTGGGAATTCGTGACTCAAAAGTAGTATTTTATAATTTACCGGAGTAACTGTATTTGTATCGATAATGAAACAAGGTTACATAGATTTTTTGAATTCATTACACTCAGTGGGATGGACATATTATTTTTCAGAAACTTTTTAATTATCTTTTTTGTAGGTTAAATCAATGAATTGTTCAACCCCACTACCATTTGGATTGATGGAAACCACTGAGATGGGGAAAGAAGCGTTGAGCAGTTTGGTAGATGATGCGCATGTTTTGTCGTCTGTCGAAAGTCCTCTTACTGACAACAGCCAGGTTATTGGTATGAATGGTATAGTCATCCCTTCAAATATCGTGGACGATAATGTTAGTGGTAACGCAGATGTTTGCAGAGATATTTCGGAGTCTTCTGTTGTCTCGTTATCGAATATTGATTCCATTACTTTGCATAAAATGGCTACTTTCCCAGCAGTAGCTGGCAATAAATCTCGATCTTGTATGAATCTGATGGGTCAACCGATTACGGCGGATTTACAAACGCAAACAATCTCATCTGCAGAAAAACTGACGATTTTCGATTACTTCAGCAGTTATATACGTCAGGTGTGCTTAATAGGTTTGATGTTTAAGATTTTTACAAAAAAATATTTTAGTTATAAGTAATTTACCAATAAGTAATCATCTTATCACATTTCGATGGTCATGTATTTTGTGCAAGTTGTCTAGAATTAAAATAGCAATCTGCTTGGTTAATTAGTTCGTAGTGCATGATTTAAAATTGTAACATTTCCTTCAACATGCGAATCGTCACTGATTTCAAGAATTTTTGAAAGACTCAAACTCAGGTTTTAGCCGTTAATCTAACATCTCCAGTAAGACGTTTATTGTTCTACATCAACCATTATGATCATGACTATTGTTTCATTGAATGTATATATTCGAAGTCAGTCTTGAAATTTACCTGTTTGTGTTACATATAATAGGGAAACCTACCATGAATGTAACGTAAAATCTTTTAGGTGATGTTTATTAGATGTTTCTATATGTTTTTTGTGTGTTGATTTGAAATAATTTATTATTCATCAAAATAGGTTGTAGTAGAATAGTGTATTTAAAAAAGATGTTTCAGGGTTAAGTACATACTTCTGAGGCATTTAGATTCGCAGTTATTCCTAATCCCTGTACGATTGTAAATTCTGTGTTCTGTAATGAAATTCTTAAGAAATCGATTCTCTAGTTCTTAATTATTTTAATGTCGAGTTTAAATTAATTTTGTATGCGAATCCTTATGCATTCATATATATCATCATGAAATGTGCTAGTTTCCATCGTTTTAATTGGAAACTCACTTAAAATTATCATTGTACAATTCTAGCTGGTTGAATTGAAGTCTTTAAAGCACTTTTTTTTTGAACGGACTGGAGGAAAGTAGCAAGCAGGAACGGATGTTTCGTTTTACTCTAGATCTCAGTATTGCTCATCAACAGCCTCTCCAGAAGCCCTCGACTGGAGCGTTGCAAGTTCTCAGCACTTTTTACTGTCCAGTGGTTTCGCAGCTGATGACAGTCCGTGACAATGACTATCTTCAAATTTGACTTATCTTCCACAAACCCTATCAAGTTTAATTCGAAGTGTTGCTCAATCTATACACAGGGAATTATAGCATTACTTATTAGTTCGTAACTGTAACGCCTAAACTAGTAATCCAAGACAATCCTTCGGCGAAGTACTCTTCATTTTCCTAACATTCTGCAACGATTATCAAATAAGTTCATATAAACGTAATGACTATTATTACTTAGGGGTAAAACTGTGAGTATCCCTTTTTCTTGTAGTTCGAAATATTATTGGTGGATAAGCTTAGACCTCAGGACGCTGGGATTCTCATTCAGGTGTCAGCCGATCTTACGTATTGGGAATTCGCCAATGTTGCTGCAGCTTACCTATCAACGCAAAGTAACCGTCTTCAATTTTTCCGTTCACAACAAGGATTTGGCAATACGACGGATGCTGTTAATGCACCAATTTATGTTTCACCTGTCTCCACTGGGACTGGTGTCACTGGAAGTGAACTTGCATCTCCGCCTATCAGTTCAGAAACTACAGAGAACACTTGTGGCAATAACAACGTTTGTTCTGTAGAGAGTGGGGCTTTAGGAGTTACAGGAACTCGTGGATCACCAATTCATCCTCATTTGTTAACAGCCAAATCATCTGGTAAGTTAGAAGAAACTACAGTACAATATAATCATTCTTATTTTTTAATGTGTCTCTATGGTTTATTCCGAATTTACACATCATTTTCTGTAAATACAACACGTTTCTACCACAGATATTTCTCATTGTTGCTCTTGTTTCACCCTATTCGTTCCACTTTTCTTTACTTCGAGTTGCTGTCTTCGAAATGGAATAATGATTATTTGCTTGAAGTCACAATGTATATTATATTGACTTCTGAAGCCTGGTAGTTTTCAACATGACACGTTTACTTATTCAAACTGTGGAAAACATGGATTTGTACCTGGCCCTACGTTGTTTCCAATTGATATATTGTGTATTGTTCCATAAAATTCATAGTTTTGATTATTAGTATGCAATGGTTTCTTAGTGGTTAGGACGTCCGGCTTTCAGCTGCTAATTACCATATTAGTACCCCACTATACCTACTTCGGTTTGTAAAACCATGTGATATCATTAGCCTTTACCCCTAGAATGTGTCTCATATTTAAGTAAAGTACCTAGTGAATGAGCGAATTATGTGGGCAAAAAATCAATTCACCAACATTATCTTGGATATCACAAATGATAACTTTTGATACACACTGCACACTTGGCTCTCACAACTTATACTGTAATTTATGGGAAGATTGCCCAGTTTTCAAGCTTATATTTACGGGATTGTTTGCTCTTTAGACAAATACCAAATTGGTTTCTAAGATGCTTTATCCAGACTAGTCGGTTTTTAAAACCAAGGTTTTCGAGATTTCATGCACTAGCCTTTCTGTGTTGTCAACTACACATGGTACTAGGTCATTAATTTACTGTTGCCGATTTGTGGTTCTCAATTTAGGGAGAAAAGCGGACACAGTGGTTTTGATCCTCATCCTCATGTTGTCTTGTTGATATTTGAAATGAATTGGAATTACATACAATGTATTATTAAATTTTGTTAAATATAAAAAAGTTTTCACCTGAGCAAATGAAGTTTTATCGCTCAATAATTTTTCTCCAACCGTCCGTGTACATTATATCTCACCTAACTGTACTATAGTAAGAGAACTGAACTCAATTTTCGCTTTATAGAATATGGATTTTCCTTCAGAAAAAGTTTCGTATTGTTAGCTCCTCGTATTTCACTGTGTATGCATAAAATTAGTTCATGTATCAGCTTATGTATGTGTGTAAGTCGTACAGACAAACTCATTCGAAATGCTGTCTTGGACTGTTTTAGTTACTAAAACAGTTAGAATAATATAGTTAACGTTACACAAGTACTTCAGAGATTACAATGAGTAACGTAATATATTTTTTTTCCTGTTTGTTTCAGGTTTCCCAACGTCGTCACCCTACTTAAATTCACTTGTGGCAGCAGCAGCCGCTCAGGGTTTGATGCGAGAACCTCCCGGTCCTGCAATCAGCTCTTCATATTCTGGTACATTGCAGGAATTTTTCCTTCCGTTTACTGTTGCGCACACGAATACTTCATGGGCTTCTGATGTTGGTGGTATCGGGCCAGGTTTAGTTAACAGCGGAAATACATTGTCAGGAACTGGTGGAAATACTCCCACTCCAGATCGCTTCCCAATACCGCTTAATCGTTTTTGTGGTGCTGTGACTGTTAGCCGTTCTCCTTTGGGTCCTGTTACTTCTTCCCCACCTCGTCGTGTGTACTACGCACATCTGGCTATTCGAATTGATGAACTTGAAACAATGCGTCAAGTTCGTGTGATTTATGTTGGGCAAAAATTATCGGAAAAGGCAGAATTAATTCTTTCAGTACCCCAGAATGGTTTAGTTTTTGATCTTTTAAAAGAAGCTTCTCGTCATTTAGTCTTGCCTCCTGGTGGTTCTGGCCAACTGCGTTTACTCAAAATCTCTCGTAATCGAATTATACAAGAGTATCCTCCAACACAAAAACTTTCACTCATACCTGAATCTGCTGTGTTTCCCCAAACATATGCAGGGTCGTCTCCTATTCATAGTCTTCGGATTGAAGAAATTCCTCTTGACGAAATAAACTTGAAACCTGACGAGACTGTAGTGTACGTTTCTCATTTTGACAAAGCTTTCACAGAGACTTTCGGGGTGCCGTTTACTGTACGCATTCGAGATGGAGAAAATTACACTGCAGTGCGCGAGCGTATACGTAAACGACTAGAAGTACCTGAAAAGGAGTTTGACCGTTGGCGATTCGCTGTAATTTATCCAACTGAGGGCGCTTACATCCCGAATGAAGGAGATCCCACAGTGCAGATAAAAAGATTTACTCACTATTGTCTTCCTGAAAGTCGCCCATGGTTGGGAATTGATCATAAGCCATCTAAACGTCCTCGTTATGCTCCAAATGAAAAACCTATCAAGATTCATAATTAAAAAAATTCATTCATTGATTTGTGCGAAATATATCTTCACTTCGTTTCTCGCGCGACTTAGTTTTGAAGATATTCTTTCCTTCAGTTATCTGCAGGCTAACTGTAAAACCAGTGACTTTTAACCAGCTTTTCATATTACCAGTTGTGAATGACTTTCAAAAGCTTCGTTAACATATTCATAGGTTCGATGGATTATCTTTTTCACCTTGTCAGTACTTTGAATAATTATCTAGTACTCTGCAGTGCTTGTGTTTGTCACTTTCACTGTGACAATATTCATGTAATTTCTTAGCTTTGCTGTTTGTATTGTGCATATGAGACAAATGTGATGCTCTCAAATGCTCAAGATTCTTCGTACCTATTTTGAATTAAGTTGAGCTTGTCCACCGTCTGCAACACTAGTTATGCCGTAAAGTGTTGTTGTCTTACTCTCAACCAAATTTATGAATTACTTCGAAGCATTTTAGATCAATTGTATTGAATAAAATTTATCTGCACAGAAAATCTGATATTATTTATCTGTACGTGTTTGCTTTATTTGTACTAATCATTTTCATACCATTCAGTTAGTTTTTGAGCTATATACGTTAAGTGTTTCTCGGTCAGTCAGTTCATAGCTCTGACTTATTATCCCCTAATTTCTCCCACTTATCTACATGTACTAATAGGCAATAGTTTGTTTTATTGTTGGTACATCTGGTTTGTGTACAGATGTGTAGCATAAAAATCCTAAGTGTATCGTTTTATTAATACTAAAAGCTATTTGACTTCAGTATCTAATCTTTCTAGTAAAGTAAAATTGTTTGACTACAATACGTGACGTTGGTTCGCTTTGGTTGAAAACAGCATCCTAAAAAAGTTGGAATTTTAATTGATATCATTTAAGTGTTGAATTAATCGTTATTTTTATGACAGCTTTTATTTCACGATAAGTGGTCGGAAGGTCGTAGAGCATAGGCAAAATGATCTAATAATGTTTTACAGAAATCATAATTGTTGATTGAGCTGTTATTAGTTGAGCCTCTAGTATTTTATATCATTAAACTCGGAATAGATAGAATGTGACTGGCGACAGAATCCAGGGCTCGCGTCTGGTCCTATTTCGGTCCTCCTTGGCAATGCACATCCACGATCCCGCCTCGTGGGATTCGAACCCAGGACCTTCAGTCTCGCCCCCAAATGCACTGGTATGGTCGAGAGTGGGGTGGACCCTCCCCCTCGAAATGCCCTCACACGGCCACAAGTATACAGCCACTGCCAGGGAAATCCTACTCACTGCCTTCTTGTGGCGGGGGTGTTGTCTACGAAAATGAGAGGACGGAAAGCGAATGTCCGACGCTTTAACCGGATCCCAAACCAATTGTGCACATGGGCTCCAAGATCCCGAAGGAGCAAATGGCATATGAACCAGTCGTTGGTCACCGACTACCATGAGGTTGCATCTTCTCACGATGCTCCACTGCCTTGTGGATCAGATTTTTAGGTCAAAGGCTCGGAGTGTGGCCTCCTAAGAAAATCACCTTCTTCAGTCTGGGCACCCGGGCAGTATCACAGCCGACGCACACAAATATGGTGTGGCGCATATATATTTGGTGTCCTCTTGTAACAATATTTATGTGTTCAAATAAATAAATAATAAAACTATTTTGGTCTCGTCGGGTGGTTGTACTTGTATTCCAGAGTTGATATTCACTTCGGTACTCGAATTCAGTGACGTTCGCTTCAAAAGCCATCGCATTACCCACATGGTGGTTATATAGGGCCAATCCGCATGGGAAACCGACCAAAGCATGCTAATTTTGTGTCAAATTATCAACCAAGGGATTCAAATACTTTAAAATCGATTTGTGGGTAGACAGTTTATAAATCTGTTGCGGATTTATATAGCTTTCTAAATCTTATTCATTGTCCGATATTGTAAATCATGTTTCACAGATATTGAAGCTAACTAAACTAATCATTTACCAATACCTAGAGTGATTGTTAGTGCTGTAGAAAGTTGATATGAACTGACTAAATGTAATGTTTGTTCATGAAAATACTAATAGTTGGTTTGTAGAATTCAATTTTGGTATCAGTGAAGCTATTACCAAACATTAAGAAACCACTATCGGTTTTGGCTTACAATGTAATCCATTATTTACTATGGTCGGTCTCCATTTGCTTTGGTGGTATATTATGTAACACCATAGGGCTGGTACACAAGTCACACATTGGTCTTATTAGTCTAAGGATATACATGCATGTGCATATAGTTTCACCTGCTTCGGTCCGGGCAGTATCACAGCCCTCACACATATCGAATGAGATTTGTGTGGCGCATATGTATTTGGTGCCTCCTTGTACCAATGTCTATGTGTTAAAATAAAATAAAATAAATATAGTTTCACGTAATAATATTTAAAAATTTCTTCAATAATTACCTATTGTTGTTTTCAGAAAGGGGGATTTGTGGAGATTATTGTAATTCTAATAGTTGAATTCATGAGTCTATCTAAGCTGGACCACCATTGAAAACCTGGAAGCACTGGACAGTCTAACTTAGATCGATCCATGAATCCAGCTATTAAAATTATCGTTACTTGTTTAACATGTTCTGACTTGGTTATTAGTCTCTGAAAGTGCACATTACCGGATACTTTGGCTTCCGCTTTTCCCCCTTGACTGCTTATGTCCATACAAAATGATTCTTGTCGCAATCTTAGAAACGTGTCTTTTAACCTTAACGCTGATAATTCTTTCGCTGTTTAGGTTAGACGAATAATATATACAACTACAAGCATTTTCAAACTGGATGAAATGTTATATTAGAATTTTAAAAAAATCAACACAGGTTTAGATTGATCGTGAACAGTTGTGAGTGTCAAATTTGTGGTAAATATAATGATATATTTCCAGATACCATCTGATTGGGGGCGCTTGGAGACCGTTTTCTGGTGTGTATTTGTATTGGACCATTGTTTATGGTCATGTCGTCTTTTCTATACTTCTCAGTTTGTTTTCCGATTCCTCGGTTTGTTATCTGATCCTGTACCATTTCTGTCTCACTATTTGCATTGGTTAGTGGTTTCAGTGTGTCGCATGTAGTCTGCTTTTTTTGAGTTCGGCGAAGTCGTTTTCGCTTTGAAAATTGTCTACATTTTGTAATAAGATGAAAAATCAGTTCTACCACCTCTATAACTGACATCATGTTAAGTCCAATCCAAATAGAGAATAAACCACCAGACTGAGATAAGAGACTTGTGAGAGAGAGAACTTCTTTTTCATCTACCTGGAAATAGAATATTATATATCGTTAAAATGTTTACTAGTATTTAGTTTATCCTGCTGTCATTTAATAGCGTGCTTGCTCAAAGATTTGTCATTTAAGTAGCTAGTAATAGTTAGGGTAACTACAACAACCACAATCAAGAAAGTACAAGTATTTATTAATCGCTGCCTACGCAAGATACTCAACATCCACTGGCCGGATACCATCAGCACTAGCCTTCTGTGGGAGAGAACAAACCAACTTCCAGCTGAAGAAGAAATTAGGAAAAGACGATGGAAATGGATAGGACATACATTACGCAAATCGTCAAACTGCATCACGAGGCAAGCCCTAACTTGGAATCCTGAAGGGAAGCGAAAAAGAGGAAGGCCAAAGAACACATTGCGTCGGATAATAGAAGCAGATATGAAAAGGATGAATTACAACTGGACGGAGCTAGAAAGGATTGCCCAGGACAGGGTTGGATGGAGAATACTGGTGAGCGGCTTATGCTACTTCACGAGGAGTAACAGGCGTAAGTAATAGTTAGGGTAGAGTATGAGTGACGTGCTTTCGATGTGAATCGACATATTCGGTGAAATATATTAATTTCAGTTTTTCCTAGAATGGTTTATAACTAGCTCTGTTTCGAGGTACTTCAATCTCCTAGGGTCATCCTCATACATTTGAGGAAAATAAACTAAACAAATGACTGACATGGCTTCAGCAACGACAGCGGAAAAAGTTGCAAGTCTAGGGAACATGAAACAACTATATGACAACAAAGAAACTGGCAGGAAAATATAGTAAACCAGATCGACCCGTCATGGACAAGCCAGTCACAGATTCAAGAACAGAGGAACATGCTTAGAACACTTTGAGGAACTCTCAGATAGACCAGATCCACTGCATCCATCAGATATCGAAGCACCACCTACGGACCTTGCTATACATGTCACTCCACCAACGACCGAAGAAATCAAGAGTGGGAAATCAGCAGGACCTGATAATATTCTAGCCGAAGCACCGAAGTCAGACATACAAGTAACTGCAATCGTGCTTCACACTATTCAGGAAGATTTAGGAGTATGAAGAAGTGAGGACGTACTGGAAAGAAGGACACTTCAACATGATATCAAAGAAACGTTATCAGGGCAAATTTGAGAACTACAGGGGCGTCACACTACTGTCGTTACCAGGAAACGTTTTCAACAGAGCGTTGCTGAATCGGATGAAAGAAACAGTAGACGCCCAATTCGGGTATTAAGGAGCTTGATTCCATAGGGATCGGTCGTGCACAGACTAAATCGCGACACTAAGGATCATCGTTGAACATTTAGTTGGGTGGAATTTTTTCATTATACATCGACTTCCTTGACTACGAGTAATCGTTTGACAGTGAGGATAGGAGAACATTATGGAGTACCTAATAAAATCGTCAACATCCAGAATTCATAGGACGGACTACGCTGCAAAGTCGTGCATGGAGGACAGCTGACAGATGCATTCAAGGTGAGGACCAGAGTGAGACAAGTCGGATTACTCTCCCTTTTCTCTTTCTTCTGGTGGCTGACTGGATTGTGAAGACCTCAATATGTGAGGGAAAGCGCGAAATACAATGGACAGGTTTGATGCAGCTAAACGGTTCGAACTTCACACATGATCTGGACCTTCTATCCCATACGCATCAACAAATGCAGGTGGAGACAACTAGTTTGGCAGCAGCCTCTACATCAGTAGGCCTCAGCATACACAAGGGAAAAAGCAAGATCCTCAAATACAACATTGAGAACACCAACACAATCACAATTAATGGAGAAACTCTGTAAGATGTGGAAACTCACGTACCTGGTCATCGTCGTCGTTGGACGAGGATGATCTGATGCAAATGTGAAGGCACAGATCGGCAAAGCAAGGGCCTCATTCCTATGATTGAAGAACATACGAAACTCAAAACAACTGTCAAGCAACATGAAAGTGAGAATCTTCAATACGAACGTCAAGACAGTTCTAATGTACGGAGCTAAAACGTGGAGAACTACTACAACTATCTTCAAAAAGTAAAGGTGCAAGAGAAAATTAGGAGAAAAATGTTGAAAGTTTATATAGGACGCACATTGAGGAAATAATCAAACTGCTCAAGCTCTAACTGTTAATGCTGAAGGGAAACGTAAAAATGGAAGTCCAAATAACACACTGCGTCGAGAATTGGAAGCAGACATGAATAAGATGTATAGCAACTGGAAAGGATTCTCCAGTACAAAGTTGGATGAAGAATGCTGACGGATGGCTTGTGCTTCTCCACGAGGGTTGACAGGTGTTAGTAAGTAAGTAATGTTTGCCCCTGCAAATTTATGACCGATTCGTTATGCTCGAATAAATCGTTTCAGCCGAGATCCGCAATTAACTGTTCGGTCTTGGTACTTCTGTTTACTATTTCTGAGTTATTCTTGCATTAATTATTGTAGCATGTTAGATTTTCTGACACGTTCTTTTAACGAATCTAGTTTTCATCAGAGACATACTCGTAGCTAAATGCCTTGGATGTCTTGAGATCAAACTAGTTAGCCAAAGTCACGTCCACGTGCGACGTTTTTGGAGATTGGTCTCAGATTGCATTAATAAATGTATCTTATTTCTGCTAATAGATAACTTTTAACAAATTCAGCTGGGCGTATTCCATCTCAGGTATTCGAATGTATGTTAATCACTGAATTACATTTTAGATCTTAACAATTCAGATTCCTTTTTAATGAAAACTATCCTTGTACAATCGAATACTTTAAAATTAGTAGTTATGTAGTCATGAATCCTTTGTTTACTATCAGTTTCTTAATATCATCATCGGAAACACCATTACAATCCACTGCTTCATAATTTTTGACAGTTAAAATAGACTAAAATATATTGATTCTGATTCGTGATAAAAGGGTTCAGTCGGAATTCAGTGATATAATATTGTAAAACTTCCCTGTGGTAACATGACCGTAACGTCAATCTTTCGCCTAAGTAATGGATCTGGTTAGAAGTGTTCTGTTCTTAACCACTGAGTCGCCAGTTTGAACTCTACTCCACTTTAGCTTCGACAATTAAATAATATCTCTAATCTACACACTTGAAGTGTGGATTGAAGCCGAGTGCGTGAATCTGTACTTGGTAAATGAGTATTCTTTGTCATACCCAGATCACATGAACTGTAATAAAAATTGCTTCATTAGTTGTTCAGTCTACTGTAATGTTAAGAATTATAAGTGATAAGCTGACAGCTTACCTTATGGACGTTAAAATTTGGTCGGATAAGCATGATTGCTAGTAAATTCCTTTCTAAAACGTTGCTTTTTGCTAAGAACTCTTGTGCTTCTTTTTCACCCTCAGATGCATCTAACCTTTCTTTCGCCAACCGATATCCGACTAAATCGGGTCTGTTGGCCACCTTTTTTCCAGCTCTTGTTGATAGCCAACTTAACTGCCATGATTTCGTTGGCCAAGTCGATGTTGATCTGTCTGTTTCATAAGCGAAGAAAGCACATGGAAGTGTGCAAGATAGTACCACATCACCCTGTAAAGATATAATTATGAACATGTTACTTTTCTGTGCTACTAAAAATATATTCAAGCTATTCGAAGTTTTAGTCTCACAATACTCATTAATTTCGTATATTCTAACTTTTAATCCCATAAGTTTTCTGTTCTATGAGTGTAATGAGGTACATAATACCCAGTTAACAACTATTCATATCCCTTTTTGAGCTAATTACTTTAATGTAATGTACCAATATGTTATTAGATATGATAAAATGTTTTGACCAATTTACAAGTAATCATGTAATTAAATGAATTTAAAACTGTTCACACATAATGATAACTGCTTCTAATTCCTTAGTAATTATGGAAATACTTAAAGATTTTTTGATAGTTATAATGAATGAAAACTTAATGTAGCATTAATCCAGCCAAGAAATTCAATACTTCTTGTGTATTCAAACTGTCTTTAGCTATGAATTGTATAATCATGACAACTCCGAACACTTACATTTTAACTGCCATTTGTATTTTTTCCACATCCATGTTGTAGTTTTCCGTCCTTACATTTATGCGTTACCAAATATACTCCATGCACACATACTAATTTAGTTTTAAGCGTATAGTTTCAATTACAAAATACTGTAGTTGATATGTTTATACAATTTCTTACTATGGATTTATTATGAGGAAATATTTGGGTATTTTTTAGGTAGTTAGTACTAGTAAAATGATAATTAGAAGTTTGTTTTGTTTATTAGGCCCCCAAATGCCCTGATATGACCGACAGTGGGGTGGGCCCTCCCCCTCGAAATGCTCTCACACGGCCACAAGTATACGGCCTCTGCCAAGGAAGTCCTACTCACTGCCTTCTTGTGGCGGGGGTGTTGTCTACGAAAATGAGAGGACGGAAAGCGAATGTCCGACGCTTTAACCGGATCCCAAACCAATTGTGCACATGGGCTCCAAGATCCCGAAGGAGCAAATGGCATATGAACCAGTCGTTGGTCACCGACTACCATGAGGTTGCATCTTCTCACGATGCTCCACTGCCTTGTGGATCAGATTTTTAGGTCAAAGGCTCGGAGTGTGGCCTCCTAAGAAAATCACCTTCTTCGGTCTGGGCACCCGGGCAGTATCACAGCCGACGCACACAAATATGGTGTGGCGCATATATATTTGGTGTCCTCTTGTAACAATATTTATGTGTTCAAATAAATAAATAAATAAAATTTGTTTATTAGAATGGTATATATCTAGTTTTTATATCATATACGTATACATATTAAAAATGTTAGCTGAAAGTATGCATAAAAGTAATATGTGATTTTCACAGACTTGCATAAAAAATATTTCTTTAGGGTTATTCTCAAATTGATCGTGTAGTTAATTATACTTATCTGAGTGTTAAATCGGAACTATTTACCCAGATTAATTATATTAAGATCATCGTTGGTTACGTTATTCAGAACTGGCGTTTGGTTTTCTTTGTTATTGATCAGTCGGATCTACCTGGATCTCATTGTTGATGTTCACATTGACACTCGATCCTGGTATCTGTCATCTCATTATTTACTGAGTTGTTGAGTTTATATGATCTTTAAATTGTTTAACACTTACAGTGTTTATCTTTGGCTTATTAGCTAACTGTCCTGAATATCAGCCTCACAAAAATGCAAATATAAAATTCCTTAGATATTTAGGTGAATATTCTATCACTCGAAGATAATATAAATACTCCTGTATTATATTATATGTCTAAATGGATACCTTAATAATCATCACATTTACCGTTATTGTATGAAAAATATTCGAAACGAAATCTAAAGTTAATACTTACCTGATAGTGTTTAGTAACCTCTGATTTACATAGTACACGATTTTTCACAGCTTCTAATTCAGATAAACATTCAAAATTAAATGGGATTTCATGTGTTTTTGTTTCTTGATTTTGATTAACCGAAAATAATTTGTCAGCTTTCAATAGAGTATGATTTTGATTAGAAGTAGTAGGAGAATTATTAATAGTGTAATTTCGTACGATTGGATGTTGAATATCACAATTTCCTATTTTAACAAATGAACTCATTTCAAGACAAAATGGTAGGCTTTCATTTATGTATGGGAATTCTATAGCATTACATCCACATAGTGAATTGATTTTAGCCTGAAATAATCAAAGTAATTTTGAAAATGAAAGAAATGAGGTATCTTGGAATTTTACATTGACTATGATTTAACCGTGGTGTCTAAAGGACGAACTGATCTTAGCTAAACTACTAGTGAAATCCATGATGCATTGAACAGCTCTTTCGTCCTAGTATGGAACTTCTCAGCAGTGCTCATCCATAACTTTGCACGCGGGGATCGCACGAGTGCTTAACCTCTCTAACATTGAGCTGGCATCTGACGGTGATCAATTCGTGATCGTCCGTTGTCTTAGATTGATAATTGTCTTACCGAATGTGGTCCTGGTTTTGAGTCCCTGGGGTGGGGCCGTAGACACGCATTACTGAGGAGTCCCGTGCTAGGACGAAATAGCTGCCCAATGCTTCATGGCTTTCAATGGTGGTCTAGCTAAGATTAGTTCGTGATTTAAAAGCTATTGAAATTCTGTAATCACCGAACCTTATAGTGGTTAATTCAGTTATGAATTTGGTTTTTATAAGAATGCATTTATCACTAAGCATTTTTTATGTAGTTTGTTACATAATCTGGAAGATGTCCTTTAATTATTCTTGATTGTTGATTACTTTAGCTGAAAACCATTCCAAGGGTTTTGATGTACTGAAAATTATCGTGGTTGACTTCCAGCTTAAGGGAAATAAGAATTATATCCTTACAATAAGTGAAAATAATACCAATTAAAACAAATTTATTTAGACCTAAATAAGAAATATCGAAAAAAGATAAACATGATCAGTTTGCATTTCTATATTTATCCTTACAATACTTCTTTCGATTAATATCTCTCACGTGTGAAAGATGTGTAGTTGGATGTGTTGAGTACACGTTACTCACTTGTTTGAATGATATAGATCACATAGGTTATTGACAAAGTTTCATCTTGGATACAGTGACTCGTGTTATGCATTACGGATACTTGTATTAATTTTGTGATACGAATGTGAGTAACCTGAAATTATTTAAGATGTGGTTTTACAAAACACTGTAGTCTTTAACAACTTACATATGAAGCTGTAGATATACTGGATAACTGAAATTAGTAGATAATTAAGAGCAGTGTTTAATATGTCTCAAAATAGGTTGCTTTTGCAAGCATCTATTCACTTCTCAACATGTAGTTTTCAGTGATATTGAATATCGTCTAAAATAATGTAACTTATAAATAGCACCAGTGTTTGTGAGCAGATTTATAAGTAAATTCAGATTTATTACCAATGAAAACATAGAGATTACTATCAGAATAAATAACAAACAAATAAATCTTAAGTTTTAAAACATTAAATAAATTTAGATAATTATTGAAATGACAGATAGTGGCTAGAAATGGAATCCAGGACGCGCGTTTCGTCCGATTTGGGACTTATCAGCCGGATGTACCTGTATCGCAGAGTTGATGTTTACTCCGGAACTCGAACCAGGTCCCGTTCGCTTTAGACGCCATGATGTTAGTTATTTAGCTAATAAGTCCTCATAGCCAGTCGCTTATACAATGGGGTGACATTTTAAATTCACTTGGTGTTGTTTGCTTGTGTCTTCCCATTGTTGTTTAGGACTGGAGTTGATCAGTCTCTTATTGGCATACGTGCATCCTGTGCGGATTGTCTAGATATTGTCTTAAGTCATAAGCTGATCATTTACAGTCCTAAACAACAATGAGAAGATACAAACAAACAACACCAAGTGAATTTAATTATTGAAATGTTTTTTATTATTCATGATTATTTGTTTTAGTCGTATGGCTAAATTTTAATGATAGAAGTAATGAACAGTTCTCCTTGGCAAAAATGTAGTGTTTTATTAGTTTCGAATATTATACACTCTAATTTATTTGTTATGATTTCCGGAAAAAAGAAGGATTATAATATCAGAAACAATGTATTATTAGGTTATTGTGATGTATTGGAATGTCTGTCAAGGTTTCAACCTTGTAGTCAGGTTTTGATTTAATTGCAGTGGTTATAACCTTCAAAAGTCATATTTTTTAATCGATGTATAATCATATTTATGTTTATATTACTGTTGAAAAGAAAACTGTGTTCTTCCAATTCTTATCGTGTCTTTTTTATCTTTACATTTATCAATAATTTAGTGTCGTGTGTAGTTATCATGAGTCTATATCGTATCACGCATTGATCGGCATTTTATTCATTCATGCTTTCATAAAATTCCTAATTTATAACAGTAATAATAAGTTATACAGTTCTTCAGTTATAAGGAACATTGAACCTAAGATAGATTTGCATTGGTTCCGGTATTTATATCACATCAACTTAGCTAATTAAAATTGTCGAGATAAATATCAGAGTTGTAGAAGTTGTAATTGGCATCAACAGTCATTTATAAGATTAAGTTTATACAATATGATTTGAGAAGACAGAATAAAAAGTATAAGTATTTTAAAACAGAATGAACAGATCTGCGTGATAGACTACTAGATATATCGCCCAATTTCTCTGACCATTGATTACGATATTCGTGCGAACTTCAACTAGATAGTCCGTACCTGCAGATGTAGCCCAGTCTAAACGTCAATGAATACTGAAACTGATGGGGCGCCTTGGGTTGACTATCCTTTGCTTTATTCTAACATACTTGCAGGTCGGGTTCGTGGGTGAGCACTTCTGAGAAGTCCCATACTAGGACGAAACGGCCGTTCAGTGTTTCCAGGTGGTCTAGCTTCGATTGACTCATAATCTCAACTATAGAAATTACTTTAATATTCACAAAAACCTCTTCTGATATTTTCTATAGTAAAAACTAATACGGAAACCCAGTCAGAATTAGGAAAATGTTAATCGATGGCAATCAGAATTGACCCAAAGTTCAAGTGCATTTTATCGGGGTTAATTTCCTAAGGATAGAGAAGTATATATATGAATGAGTATTTGTGCATTTCATTTGGTAGTTCAATACACTTTCTCGCTCACTCTTGTGTTCTCACTCTAGTAGTCAGTTGGGGAGGGGCGGTTAGCGAATAGCATACAATGTATCACTACCATATTTCGGACACCGCACTTCACTAGGAGAACGAAGAATATTCTTCTCATCAAGAGAAATAAATAAATACATGCATGAAAATTAATGTATAAAGATTATGAAACAAGGAGATATTAGCTTTCATTAGCTTTCTTAAATATCTATCAATCTATTGAAGTTTGACTATTAAATGGGTTGTCATACACTACTGGACTATTTTCAGTGAATTAAAATATAATTTCTAAGCTGTACAACTGATACCTGACACAAAATATAGGCTATATGATTAACCTTTTAAATTGGTTAGTAAATATAAATTAATTTTACGAATACAAGCATTCTAGTTTTTAATTAAATTAATTTGGCAAGACTATAATTTATGAACGAACCAATCAGGAATACGATAATAGATCTTGGATTTTGGCGCGAAATTCACTCATTCATTTGGCAAAACACTATTTTGGCATTATATCTGACGTCCGTTCGTGATGAAAACCTTACATCTTATTCCTAACCTTAACCATCAACTGTAAATCATAATTCTAATTCCTCATACTGGTATATAACCTTCATTTGGTCCTAGTATTTATGTGAGCACTCCCAACATCACCATAGCATTGCTCAACAGTCATCTATCAATTATTGTCTTACGAACGTTTCTTCTTATTTCATAATTAATTAAGCTTTTTCTTCGACAAACATTTGAACATATCCTGAGAAAGTCCAGACAAGTTTTCTGGACGAAACATTGGAATTATTTTCACATATAATAATTTGAGCATATAATACTTTTGATTCAAAATTTTCATTATTCTTCTCCTGTTCAGTTTATTTTTTGCTTATCTAACTAATTATAGAGTACAATTGTAGATTTAATTATGCTTTCAACATATTCACAAATATTACGTAATATTATTTATTGTGTTTTTTTTTCTTCTTTCAAATATTGTACCATTTAAAGTTGTTTAAATGTAATTACAAATTATGTAAGAAAAACAAATGAATGGCGAGGCTCTAGTTTATGGACGAGCCAATCAAAGGCGTTTTAGAGTTTTCAAGGTTACGGCGCCAACTTCAGTGCTTAATGCTAAAGTACGATCTGTTCACAGAGAATTTTGTACAAAACGTGATAATGGAGCGGCTATAACAAATAAAACGGCGAGGCTATAATTTATGGACGAATTAATCAGGTATAAGATAATAGATCTCGGATTTTAACGCAAAAGACTTTCATCCATTTGGCTAAATAAATTTCTGGCATTATAGCTGATGTCAGTTCGTGATGAAAACCCCATATATAATTCCTAACTAAGGCAAATTACGACAATTATTGCGAACTGGATAATAAAACCACCAGTAACACTGGCTGCAGCCAGGCACTACAATATATACGGATGTTTGGAGAGCCTAGAGACTCCTACATAGGCTTGGTTATGTGCATCTTGTCGTTATCCACAAGTAGCACTTTGTGCACTCAACAACCGGAGTGCACATAAACAATATTGAAGCTATGTGGTCGAGATTGAAAGAGTTTTTGAGACTTTATTATGACTCCAGAGGCTGACTATTCTGTAGCCATATGGATGATTTCCTCTACTGCATGCATTATGATTTCAGAACCTCTGAACCTCTTTCTAACCTTGACAAGTTTTTGAACCACGTATAAGAAATGTATCAACTTTATTTTCTTGGTTTCATATAACATATTTTACCCTATACTGACTGTTTGCTGATTGGCTAATAGTTCTCAAGGTCACTTAATATTTGTTCAAGGGTCGTCCATAAATTAGAGTCTCGCCCAAATGAATTTATTTAATTTGTTCAATTTTTAATGGTTTAATTATTGTTTGGATGAGCTAAAAGTGTTTAAGGTAATAACAAAGTAAATTCTTAATTTATGCAAAAGTTATAGGAAATAAAATGAAGCAATACTTTTTTAATAGTAAGGATCATGAGTGAATTGAAGCTAGACCATCATGGAAAACCTGGGAGCACTGGATAGCCGTTTCGTCCTCTAATATTTATTGAATATACAAATATATAATGTAAGAGATTTCTATAACATCACTTATATTACTAACAATATTATGACCTTAACGTTGCAATACAATTTTAAATTATGATCTTAATTGTTGGTGTGATCCAGAAAATTTGTTGCAAAAGACAAGCAAGGATCAGGAAACACTAAGAAGCGTTTCATCCAATCAGCGTTCACTTGAAGTTTTAGCCAAAAATATCAAGAAAGTGAAACGTCACATGTAGAGGTTCTGATTGGCTGATTGCTATACTGCTATTATGTTTAGTAGCATTCCAGAATCTTCGAGCAACCCAAGGATATTTAAAATGTTATAAAAACCCCATCTTTTCTGTATTAAAATGGACCTTGGAGTAAAGTACTTCTCGCATACTTTGCGTCTTCTCTCTCGTTGTTCAGGTCGCTGTATAGTTCTAGCTTGGGGGTTACTGGATAGCTTAGGAAACGAATATAGCATTAAATTTGCAAGACTTATCATTAATATCCTAATTATGAAGTAATATATATTGTATAATTGGTTTCTATTCTTATTAGTTGCTTAAGTTTTCGCCAGGACCATATAAATATGGTGATTTTTAATCGGGCATTTTCTGTTCTTTTGAGTTTTTCATTTCTGAAATACCATTGTTCATAATTCATTTGATCTATCTATTAATGTTGAATCCACTATCTTTTTAGTAATGTATATGCTGAAAAATAATTCAGAAAATGTATTTGAAGACCATGAACATTTATATGTCACTTCAAAGGTAAACAAAACTGATAAGCCGGAAAATTCCGGAATGCTACTAAACATAATAGCAGTATAAATAATCATCCAATCAGAAACCTGGGATATGACTTTTCAGTTTGCAGATTTTTCTGGAAAAACTTCTACTGAACGCTGACTGGATAAAATGCTTCTCAGCGTTATCAAAGCATTTGTTGACTTTTTTTCGTGAAGTTTTTCTGGATCTCCCCAACAAAAACTATTACAGTTTGATTTTTTAATGATTGTTCAGTTAAATGAATCTGAAATCCCAACCGTCATATTTTTCCTTCGAACTAGATTTCTTTCGAAAAATCTGTAACAATCTTTTAATTAAAGTTGGAAAATAACTAGAAATGAAATCCCAAGAGCTTATCTCATCCTATTTGGAACTCGTCAACTTGGTGTATCAAGATCTCTAGATTGAGTTTCACTTGGAAACTCAATTCCAGTATTATTTTACTTCAAATGTCCAATGCGTTACCTACTGTGCTACTAAATTCATAGTATCACTAACTGTTTTAACGGGTATAAATTTAATTTTGTTTTTGATGATTTGTAGTTTCCTTTTATAAGTTATGTAATACTCTAATCGATTAGTCTATTTGCATATTTACATCGGGTTCATATCGTCTAGATATTGTCGGTCACTTATATGTTTTTGAATAAAACTCTCTATGTCAATAGTTGTTCCGAAGATTAGTTTTTTTTAAGAATAGACTATTTTATATTATAGATTAACAATCAACACGATTGTCCAGCTTGAATAAATGATATTGTTGAAAAGAAAATTTTCTTTACTGAATTGTCTTGATTCTTTTTCTTCTTCCTCAATAATAATATGGGTTACTTTCGTTATTGGATTAGATTTTTTTAAAAAAAACAACGTACTACTTTTTCAGAAACATCTTCACATCCAACTATTTTTGTAAGTGGTTAGAGATATAAGATAAATTTTTTTGTTTGAATTCATTTTCATCTCTTAGTATATAAGGTCTTATTGTATAGATCATTCGATTAGTTTAATTCATTATTGAGTTATTTCGCAGAATCAGTGTTATACAGTAAAGAAGTTGATTAATATAAGAGTTGCATTCTTGAATGTATTGTATGAAGTAATCTTAACGATTGAAATTTAAAGGAATTTCAACGTTTCTCTTGAAAAACTGGTCCGAACTTCTCTAAATTGAATGTTTCATTTGTTTACTACACAATAAATCAACGTTTTGATATGGTTGGACAAATGTTTACCATAGATGTCGTTTAGACTTTATCAATCTTTGGTCATTTGAAATTTGACTACATCTTTGAAGAAAATCAAGGAGAAACATCGGAATTGTTTTGATTTCAATTAGTGAGATCACTTTAAACATAACATTTCACAATTGATTGATCACTGGGTGGTGATCAATGCCATGTGTGTGAAGTCCCTCCTAGTGCAGATCGAATGCTATCGACCAAGTCAGTCGTGGCTCGGATAGCTCAGTGGTAAAGTTTCTGACTGTGAAGCTGGGTGACACGGGACCGAGTCTGTCAGAAGGCATTAGTTCCCTCAAGACTGCGCGTACATCTTGCTGAAGAGTGCTAAGTAGCACGGGACCCGGGTCCAGAGTTTCCTGTTAACTAACTCCAACCACCATCTTAACATAACTTTTACATATCACGTTTCCTCTATACTTGAAGCCTAGTTTTTATCAAACTGTTTGTTCAAACTTTAACGAATTTTCGTATAGAAGTGATTTCATCACATTTTCTGTCATTTTCTCTTTATGCACTCAATATGATATGCTTTATTAAAAAATCTGTAAAGGTACAAATAATAATATAAAAGACTTTCATTAAGTAGCTGTGAGCTCCTCAGTAGTGGACATTTCCCACTAATACAACAGACTTACGTTTGATACAATTTTATCATAGTTGTTTTGCGTTACAAATTAAAAATTAAAACCCATTTGGTTCTTTCTAAATAGTTGAATGATATTGGACTAGTCATTTGATTGAAACATCTTTAGTTTGACTGTCTGTGAGATTGAGAGCCAGTACTTCTAACGTGATTTGGACTAAGTGGTCTATGGTTTTCAGTATATTTTCATTTTAACGTAGTTTTGTTCTGTCAATTGAGGGTATTTGGCAAATTAGTTAAATTGTATTCTACATTCATATGACATAAACACTGATTCATAAGGTTTATCGTACGGGAATTTGAGAATTTTATATACGGATTTAATGTACAACGGACCATATGACATGTCATATGGCAATTTACATTAAATATCAATAATGGGAGTTTTGTTTTGACATACAAATCATACTACTTAAAGACGGATAAGTAACTTTTGATTTATCTGTCTGATTTGTGGATATCTTATTGCCATAGACCATACATCCCAAAGTGATTCTAGTTAATCCTCCGAAGTGTACAATCAAGACCTCACTAGATGGAATCGAATCCAAGACCTGCGGTCTTGCACGCGAGCACTTAATCTCTATACTAATGGGTCCTCATTGAATGGTAATAATATCTAACTGATTAATTCACAATATTTAGCGACTATCTTCCTCCGCCTACTGTTGATAACGCTCTCTATCTCTCTCTCACCAGATATGGCTGAACTCCCCTGGTCACAACTGGGTTGGTTTAACTATGAGGAAGAACCTGAGCAACGGATAAAAATGACCGTGGTAAAGTCTGTAGTAATTTCAGTAAATCAAAAATAGGTGATATAGATGAATAATTTCCTATGTAAAGCTAAGTCAACCACAAAATATGTATTGTTATAACATCATTGATAGATTTTTCCAGACTGGCTTCTGGTATTTATGTCTTGAATGAGACGAAGAAATTCACTCATATAACTATAAACTATCTTAGCAACCTTTACATGGTTGTAGATAGTTTTCTAGATGACATCGATTGTTTTCAACGTTCTTGGTGCAGACTCACTTAGTGACTATTAAAACTGTGGGGGAATCTATGCATTAGCGATTTTAATTCAGGTTCGCCATGGTAACTATAGCGGCTTTTTGGTTCCTATCGCTCAGTGTATTACTTACTTACTTATTTACGCCTGTTACTCCTAATGGAGCATAGGCCGCCGACCAACATTCTCCAACCCACTCTGTCCTGAGCCTTCTTTTCTGGTCCCATCAAATTCTTGTTCATTTTTCTCATGTCCATCTCCATTTCTCGGAGTAATGTGTTCTTTGGTCTTCGTCTTCTCCTCCTTTGACCTTCAGGACTCCATGTGAGAACTTGTCTTGTGAGGCAGTTGAATGCTTTCCTCAATATGTGTCATATTCACTTCCAGCGCTTCTTCCTGATTTCTTCCTCCGCTCGAATCTGGTTTGTTCTCTCCCACAGTACGTTGTTGCTGGTAGGGTCCGGCCGACGGATCTGAAGTATTTTGTGTAGACAACTGTTAGTAAACACCTGTATTTTCTGAATGATGGTTTTCGTAGTTCTCCAGGTTTCCGCCCCATACAGTAGAACTGTCTTGACATGTGTATTGAAAATCCTGACCATGGTGTTGGTTGACAGTTGTTTTGAGTTCCAGATGTTCTCCAGTTGTAAATATACTGCTCTTGTTTTACCGATCCGCGCTTTCACATCTGCATCAGATCCACCATGTTCATCAATGATGCTGCTCAGATATGTCAAGGTTTTTACATCTTCGAAATCTTCTCCGTCAATTGTGATTGGATTGGTGCATGCTGTGTTGTATCGGAGAATCTTTCTTTTCCCTTTGTGTATATTGAGACCTACTGCTGCTGATGCTGCTGCTACACTGGTCGTCTTCTCCTGCATTTGTTGTTGCGTTTGGCATAGAAGGGCCAGATCATCTACGAAATCTAGATCGTCCAACTGCATCCTAGATGTCCATTGTATCCCGTGTTTCCCTTCAGATGTTGACGTCTTCATGATCCAGTCGATCACCAGGAGGAAGAGAAAGGGTGAGAGTAAACAACCTTGCCTGACACCGGTCTTTATTTCGAACGAATTTGTCAACTGTCCTCCATGCACGATTTTGCAGTGTAATCCATCATATGAATTATGTATGATATTGACTATTTTCTGAGGCACGCCGTAGTGTCGAAGAAGCTTCCGTAGAGTTGCGATTTGGTCTGTACACGATCTATCCTTACGGAATCCTGCATGTTGGTCACGAAGTTGGGTGTCTATGCAGTCCTTCATCCTGTTTAACAATACCCTGTTGAAGACTTTTCCTGGTATTGAGAGGAGAGTGATGCCCCTGTAGTTATCACACTTGCTGAGATCGCCTTTCTTCGGTATTTTGATCAGGAGTCCTTCTTTCCAGTCTTTTGGTACTTGTTCCTCATCCCAAATCTTATTGAAGAGAGTGTAGAGTATCCTTGTAGTTGCCGCTACGTCTGCTTTTAGTGCCTCTGCTGGAATGTTGTCTGGTCCTGTTGCTTTGCCACTCTTGATTTGTCTGATGGTCATGCTGATTTCTTCAATTGTTGGTGGGCTAACATTGATTGGGAGGTCCGTGGGTGCTGCTTCGATGTTGGGTGGGTTCAGTGGAACTGGTCGATTCAAGAGTTCTTTGAAGTGTTCTACCCACCTGTTTTGTTGCTCTTCAATGTTGGTGATCACCTCGCCTTCCTTTCTTTCCACTGGTCATTCAGGTTTGCGGCGATTTCCAGAGAGTTTCTTTGTTGTCATACAGTTGTCTCATGTTTCCTTCTCTTGCAGCCTTTTCCGCCGTCGTTGCTAAATCTTCCACATATTTACGTTTGTCGGTTCTGATGCTCCTCTTCACTTGTTTGTTTACTTCTGTGTATTCAGCTTGTGCCTTGGCTTTTTCTGCTCTTGTTCGACTGGTATTGATTGCTGCTTTCTTGTTCCTCCTTTCTTGAATCTTATCCAGTGTATCAACGGTGATCCATTCATTGTGGTGGTGCTTCTTCTGACCCAGGACCTCATGACATGTTGAAGTGATTGCCCCTTTGATCCCCTTCCAGTCGCTCTCCATAGTAGTTTCTTCTCCATTGAGTAGATCATGAAAGGCTTGGAACTTGTTGCTGAGGTCTATCTTGAATTTGTTGAGTTTGTCAGTATCCTGAAGAAAGGCCGTATTGAACTTTTGTGATATTGTCCGCCCCACTGTCCAGTGCTTCTTGAGTTTCAATTTCATCTTGGCGACCAGCAAGTGATGGTCTGATGCTGTATCAGCTCCTCTCTTGGTTCTTACGTCTTCCATCGTCCTCCTGAACGTTTTGTTGATGCAGATATGGTCGATTTGATTTTGTGTAGTGTGATCCGGTGAAGTCCATGTGGTTTTGTGTATGCGTTTATATGGGAATATGGTGTCGCCTATGACCAGTTTATTGAAGGCACATAGGTTTGCAAATCTCTCACCATTTTCGTTCCTTTCTCCCAGTCCGTGTCGTCCCATGATGTCTTCATATCCAGTGTTGTCCGTTCCAACCTTGGCATTGAAATCTCTCATCAGAATGGTCAGGTCCTTTGTTGGGCACTTCTCGACTATTGACTGCAGCCTATTGTAGAATTGATCTTTAGCGTCTTCATTGTAATCGTTGGTAGGCGTAAAGCAGTGGATGATGTTCATTGAAATGCACTCTCTCTTTGTTTTGAAGGAGGCTTTGATGATCCTTGGTCCATGAGATTCCCATCCTAGAAGTGCCTTTTGTGCTTGTTTGGACAGCATCAATGCAACTCCTTTTGTATCTGGGGCATTTACTTCATCATGGCCAGAGTACAACAGAAGCTCTCCTGAAGCTAGTTGTTGTTGTCCAACTTGTGTCCAATGTGTTTCACTGATCCTAAGTACCTCTAGGTTGTATCTTCTCATTTCTGCAGCAATTTTGAAGACTCTCCCGGTGTCCCACATTGTACGAACATTCCATGTACCTAAATAAATGGTCGCTCTGGTTGTCAGAAGGGGCATCGGCCTCGTAACTTCCGAAGGAATTCGGCTTTCATCATGAGGCGTCATAGTTCTTCTAAATGAAGACCTTCTGACTCCCAGGGCAGAGTTTAAAAGGCTTGAATAATTTTTTCTGGTTAGCGTTTTTTTAGAGAGTTTATTTTTCTACGGGATGGGGATGCTAACCCTATGCCCAACCCTCCTCCTTTATCCGGGCTTGGGACTGGCAGTAGCCCCCGGAGGGACTTCAGGCGGAGCTGCTCAGTGTATTACGAGCAGGAATATCTGTTTGAATCACCATGATACTGAGGTTATTTTCCCGATCGCAATTGCTTCCTACCTTCAAACCACCGTTTTATTTAGCCCGTTTGGTATTTATTACGTGAACTGAAAAAAATTTGTTATAGGACATCATTTGAATCATATTAAGTGCGTTCTATCGGATTCAAACGTCAGTTGAATCAAACAGTTTTATCCTTATTGATGCATATTTTTATCGTCCATGCTCTACTCACAACTGTTAAAGTATTCTACAGTAATAAGAGCCGAAATTATTTGTCAAAAGCTCTCGCATTATCCACTTGTGGTTTGAAGAGAACAGTACTAGGTTTGAGTCCCGAATTAAACTTCAACTCTGGGATGACATTGTTTTCAACATACTATGGAAGCTCAGTCGTATTAAAGAATTTAAACACATAGACAAAATGACTGGTTGTAATAATCAAATGATCCACTCTTTTTCGATACACTTTTAAATCTATCTTTTTTTCGGTTGATTTGATTACATTGGTTAACAGTGATAAAATGTGGACACATGTGAGAGTAGAGGTTACTGAAGTTAATTTTAAGGCCATGGATTATACTTTCTATTTCAACATTATGGGAAAGATAATACATTTGAATGATTGATACAAACAACAACAACAATTAATTTGATCTCTTTTTTTCAGTTCATAAAACTAAGAATATAAATGAAGGTTATTTCATTTGCTGGTAGATCATATTTATTATATTACAGTTGTTGATGTAAGCGACATCAAAATATTTATAACTCACTAACTAACTTTAAAATCAAATGATTATATGATCATATTATAACTCATCTGTGGTGATTATCATTATATTCTATACTTCTTGTTAAACTCTATCTAGTATTTGTACTGTTCTAAATTAGATGGGAATCTGGGACAATGAAATAGTCATCATAAAATCTATAGAATTTAGTCGATTTGTTCTTTATATAAGTACAATGCTTTTTTACTGACTCGTTTGTCAATAGTATTAGAATTACAATAGTAGACAACTATTCAAGCATATGATAATGACTTGCATTGAATCTTTTATTTCGTGTCTCAGCTTACGTAATTTAAATGGACAATGATAATGTAGAAAGAATGAAGATAGACAAGCATGTATATATAAAAAGTGTGCTCAGATCAAATATAAAGGTAAATTATGCATGAACGCTTACAAAATAATTAATAAAGTTACAATTATACATCCAAAGGTTAGATAAATTCAATCTGTCATATTAATTCACGATGCGATTGTGAATTCGATTAATTATTGATTATGTTCCCAGTGCACATGAATTCTCTACAGAATCTAGGCATTCCGAGTTACTATTATTTCTTCAGACTGATAATATTTTAGACGGCCGTCTAGTGCTTCCAGGTTTTCCATGGTAGTCTAGCTTCAATTCACTTATGTTCTCAACTATTAAAATTACTATAACATCCAGAAAAAACCCCTTCTGATATTAATCAACACAACCTCAATAGTAACTGGATTCAAGATATATTTCCTGGAGTTCTAGTGAGAAGCAGTGACCAGTGGAGTTCAACCGGGTCAGTTGTGTGTTAGTAACTCACTGAAGACACTGATAGACGTGTTGCTGAATTTTGTGGATTAGTTGAAGTTAGACATTAAGAACATTGGATGCCGAACGGCTCAGTAATCTACAGGTTAAGCGTTTGCGCGCGAGACTGATAGATCCTGGTTTTGGATCTCGCGAGGTGGGATCGTGGATGCACACTGTTGAGGTGTCCCACAATAGGACGAAACGGCCTTCTAGTGCTTCCATGTTTCCCATGATGGTCTAGTTTTAGTTGACTTATGATCTCAACTATTGAAATTACTATAATACCCCCCAAAAAGCCGTTCAAATATTTGATTATCATAATAAAATCTTTTTTTTATTAGTGAGATTTAGGATTTGCTCTTTGTTCAAGTTACATCGTATCAGCTAGATGAATTAGCATCATAGTTTCTATTGAAATGGGAACTTATTATTTATTATTTACATCGGGATATTCGAGTTTTTCTTCTAGTCAATGGGTGTCTTGTATATTGTAACTAAGAAATTATGATAATAAATTTAATTTGTAAACAGATTATGGTCAATTTAATAATCCTGTAACTCATTTCTAATTTGTATCTTTTATTCAGTTTTCAATAAATTGGTTCTATCATATTAGGAGAGATGAATTTGATTTGTATGAAGATTATGTCAAATTGTTTATTTCACTATTGTAATTCTATTAATCAAACATAACTTTTCGATATATTCAGCTAACTGTGCAAAAATCTGATCTAATTCATTTCTGAAATGTATATTCAATTACTATGTATAAGATTAATCCATTTTTTTGGAGGCAAAATTGTGATATTCTTTATATCACAAAATGATTTAGGTTGGACAATCACTGAAAACCAGGAAATGGTAAACAGTTGTTTTGCCTAATTATAAAACGTTTAAACAATACCAGAGATTAAATCCAGAACATCCAGGTTTTGTGTAATGGCCTTATCGATATCCAATGATTTACATTTTTAACTTCAACGAACTTGCAATATTGTATAACCTTCATTAAGTACTGATTGTTTGATATTGTTTCACCTCCCGACATAGTTGAGCTGTACTGATTAAGTCTTCTTACTAGGACTCCAGGAATTAAGTCTCGAATTTAGATATCGGTGAGCACATAATTATTAGTAGTACATGTTGTTTTTAGGGAATATTATAATTTAATCGAAATTAGAACTGTAGACCGATTCACTAGTCTAAAAGATATTCGCTCACCACGAGAATTGTATGCTCTGTATTGGATTTATGATGGAATTGTGGATTTGTGCTTTTAAAAATTCTCATACTAGGACGAAAACTCTGTTCACTGACTCTTAGTTTTCAGTAATTGCCTGACCAACATATAAAAGTCAACAATTTCCACACAAAAAAAAACAATATTTAAATTACGACAATTACTAGCTAATAATTTTTATGATCATAGACACCAAATGATACATTCACATATAATAGTATAACGCTTTATTGCCCTGGTACGGCCGAGATTGTTAAGTTTTGATTGAAATCATGAACTGATTGATGTTAGACCACCATTGAAAACCTGGAAGCACTGGACGGCCGTTTTGTCCTATCGTGGGACTCCTCAACAATGAGCATCCACGACCCCGCCTCACGGGACTTGAACATAGGACCTACTAGTCTCGCGCGCGAGCACTTAACCTACTGGACCACTGAGTCGGAGCTAATCCGTATCGGGTAGAAAGAGGTGTCTACCCAAGTACAATGAAAGGTGGTTGCGCAACTTCGTGGATTGGTTGAGGTTAGACATTAACACCACTGGATACCGGCTCAGTGGTTCAGTTGGTTAAGCGTTCGCGCGCAAGACTGAAGGCCATGAGTTCGAATCCCTCGAGCAGGATCGTGGATGCGCACCGTTGAGGAGTCCCATACTAGGACGAAACGGCCGTCCAGTGCTTCCAGGTTTTCAATGGTGGTCTAACATCAATCGGTTCATGATCTCAATCAAATCTTAATGGTTATGCTTTAAAAAAATATGATCATAATATGAGATCACAAAAATGATCACAGAATATAAACCAACTTATAAACATAATCAAATTGATATTAAAAAATAGAGTGATGATAATTTTGATTCTGATTATTACTCTGAAGAAGTCCGGACAATTTAGCTGGACGAAACGTTGGAATTATTTATATTTCAATCGCTGAGATTATTTCAAATATAATTTTCATATATAATAAGATATAAAAGGTGTGATTATACAAGACAGATTTGAATTCTTTCATCTTTTTCCTTTTTATAAAAAAAACAAAACATCATATTCCAACATGAAAGGAGAATCACTTACTTTTAAAAATTCTCTATACACTTTCATTTATCCTATCATAAAGGCTAATTGAATATGTTAATAATGTTACTTTATTAAAATTAGAATAATACATGTAACCGAACAATATTGTTTTCAATTAGATCTTCATCAGGCTTTACTCTAATATACATGAATATTTATACGAAAATATTAAACCAATCAAGGCAATATGGGTCAATACTCCCAATGAAATAGAATGGGTCACTACACATAATAAGTAAAATTACAAGTTGATAGTAGGAAGACAGGTGTATTGATAGTAGTATGAATAATAAAATACGATAACAAAAGTCTTATCAATAGTTAAACATTGGAAATAGAAGGTCAAATGTGGGTAAATAGACTTGGAATAGTCAACACAAAACATTATAATCATTACGTAATAAGAAGTGAGTAAATAATTAGATAGTGAAGAACACAAACGGAAAGAGACGGAAAATTACAAACAAATACTGAATGTCAACCTAGAAGCACTGGACGGCCGTTTCGTCCTATTGTGGGACTCCTCAGCACTGAATGTGAAAATAAGGTTAATGAATAACAAAAGTAAATAAATAAAGCTTGATGACGATCTAATTGAAAACAATTGTTCGCGTATATATGTTGTTTTAATTATCATAATGCGAAACTTTATTAAAAAGTCCTTTTCTTATCTAAATAGTAGATCATTATGTTCTTTCTCTTATCATTGAATCTAATGAATTTTCAGGTTGGATTTTAATTAAAACTAGCTTTTTGACTCTACTATTTTGTCTTTCAGTTGTTGAGATCATGAGTCAATTGAAGCTAGACCACCATGGAAAACATAGAAGCACTAAAAGGCCGTTTTGTCCTTCTGTGGGACTCCTCATTATTGCGCATCCACGCCCCCGCCTCGCGTGACTTGAACCCAGGACCTACTAGTCTCGCGCGCGAGCATTTAACCGCTAGACCACTGGGCCGTCATCCAACGGAGTTAATTTCTAACTTCAACTAATCCACGAAATTGAGTGACACATCCACCATTGCCTTCAGTCAGTAACTATCTCACAATTGACCCGGTTTTTTCAATGTAGAAAATATTTCAATAGATTTATACTATTTACAAATTATTTTAATTTAACAATTATTATATGTTGACCTAGTATAAGCATAAGCTTCCATCAAATTCAAGCGAAACCGAGTGTTTTGGCCTCGAATATCGCATGGAGGATTGTGAATGTATACTAATAAGGAGTCTCATACTAGGATGAAATGGTCATTTAATACTTCTAGGTTTTCGATAATTATCCAGCTTAGATTGACTCAGTAATTCGATTATTAAAATCAGTACAATCTACACAAACCCCCATTCTATCAACATCAGACAGTGCACTTTGCAATAGAGAAATTATCACACGGAAAAACCCATTGATAAGACTTAAATTCAATTGATTACTGTCACACAATTATATATATATATATATATATATATATATATATATATATATATATATATACTGAATTTATTTTTCTCTGTAGTATCTTTCTATCAATTCATTGAAGAGATGAATACAGAAATTCACTATTGTGTATTAGTCGCTATTGGTTACAAATTTTATATTCAGTACTTTTGAGCGTGTTTTCAATTAACTTAGTTGATGAATGATACATATATAATTAACTGTAATTTTCATTATTGGGTTTCATTTTAACTTCATATAGTTTTGTTGTAATTGTGTTTCTTCTCCGTTATATCACAATGTGTTACCATGCTAGTGATGTTAGTGAATAAAGCAATGATTACTACTATTGAAACTATTTTAAGCAAAGATGGATGGTGGCTAGCAGCGGAATCCAGTTTGACGCGCGTTTTGTCCTATTTAGGACTCATCAGCTGGATATACCTGGATCTCAGAATTGATGTTCACTCCGGGACTTGAACCCAGTACCGTTCGCTTCGAACGTCATCACGTTATCCACTTAGCTACTGAATCCTGATTGCCACCTGCTTGTGCAATGGAATGAATTTTAAATCCACTTGATGTTGTTTTACTTGTATCTTCCCATTGTTATTTAGGACTGCAATTGATCAGTCTCATGTTGGCATATGTGCTATTATTATTATTATTACTATTATTATGACAGGGATAATAGTACAAGCGTATTATTAAAAATATCACTACTCTAAGTAAAAAATGTCAGCATATATTGATATTTCATGGAAAACATACTTTGAGAAGGTATTCCTCTTTCTAAATTTAAGAAAAAAAACTACCCTTAACATTGTTTCATCTTATCTGCCAATTTATACATGACAATACATTATGATAGGTAATCATTAAAGTGTGCACTGAATATATTTATAAAATAAAATGAATGTGATAAATATGAATATGTCTGTTAAATAGGTTTAGTTATAAATGAAGAAAAAGAAATTAAGTATTATAAACACGCATAGACTAGAGGTTTATATTTCAAATAATAATGACATATATTCGAAATAATTGACAATATTACCTTGCGTGTTAATTGTATACAAAATTTACTATACTGTTGCGGATTATTGTTATTATTATTATTATTATTATTATTATTATTATTATTATTATTACCATTATTCGAATATAAGTCAAGATCAGAATAAATAGTTCGACAAAAATTGGACGGCGAGTATAGAGAAGACATTATTATGTGGAAATTGTATTTGAAATAATTTCAGCGGTTTAGGTTTAAAATAAATTCCAATGTTTTGTCCATCACACTTGTCTGAACTTCTTCAGGGTAATAATTAAAATCAAAATCATCAAAGAAATATCAGTCAGTCAGTCAGCTACAACGTGAGCACAGGCATATACATGCATCGGTTCAAGTTGCCACACCTCATTAGCACAACAAAATGAACACCGAATGCATAGAAGTAGTTTATTCATTGGTAGTAATATATAAAAAACGATTGTATTTAAGGATATGATACGGGGAGAAGGAATTAGCTCATAGAAAGTAAGTAATCTCAAGGTTTAAGCGACGGCAGAGAGTGTATACACCTACGCCATTGTGATCGGTTCTGAGCCAATTCACACAGTCTCTAACCATTGGTTACGATAGTTATGCGGACCCCAACCAAGTAGTCTAAATCTACCAACATGGCTCAGACTAGACGTTAGTGACTTCAATGACTGATGCCACGTTTTGGTTTGGCCGCCCATAACTTTCTTCCAACCATCTCCATCATCGGTTAGCATTGCACGTCGTGGTAATCGGTGTTCAGACATACATAACACGTGGCCCAACCATTTCAGTCGATGAGGATTCACCACCTCATCAACTGATTTGCCATTATTCCCGTTCGTTGTTGCTACCTTAACGTGGTGGTCGGGCTTGCCCATAGTGATAAACCAATTGAGCTATATTGACTGGAACAATCGTTCCTCAAGGTCCTACCGTGTCAGACAAGTCGATTGAAGAACAGTAAGACTAAAAGCAGCAAACCCAAGGTCCGAAGATGAAGTCGTACTGCTGACTGTACAGAGATGTGACGGCAGTAAGATTTTTTCTTCTGACAACTATCATGACAGCGGTGCTGCCCTCCAACAAGGAAGGGTGGGGTTAAAAAAGGTCGATCCTAAAAATGCACATCTCGCCTTATCCCACGGATATCCGTCTTCGGCGGTAAGGTCTCAACAAGTACGAAGCTAACACAAAAATTACTCATAAAAAGGTTATGTGTGACCGACCTCAAGTAGTTGTCCCTTGGGCACTCCGGTCACGCTTTCAGGTCACTAATACCACCTTTAACTCAAATTCCTTTTCAGGTACCTCCAGAGGAACCCTTCCACGATGTGGGCAACCGTAAAGTGATAGCCGCCCTCATACCTCTAACAGCACTCAAGACCACTGTAGTCATCAAAGAAGTATATAGCGTTTTAACATAGTATAGATTTTTACTGGTTGAAATCACGAGTCATTTGAAGCTAGACCACCATGGAAAACCTGGAAGCACTGGACGGCTGTTTCATCCTAGTATGTGACTCCTCAACAGTGCGCATCCACGGTCGCGCACCCCGCGGGGTTCGAGCCCAGGACCTACCAGTCTCGCGCCAGTATAGATTTGATTTGATTGTCAAGACGCTATGTATATATGCTTCTTTGATGATTTTGATTTTAATTATTACACTGAAGAAGTCCAGACAAGTGTGATGGACGAAACATTGGAATTATTTTAAATTTCAATCGCTGAGATTATTTCAAATATAATTTTCACATATAATGTATTACCATTATTATTAATATTATGTTTAAATTCAAAGAACTCTATCATGTTTTTTTTAAAAGAAATAAATGAAAATATTCACTTATTCTTAGTGAAAATTGTCATAAATGTACATTCAATCCCTAGAATCTATTTATATCTTTTTTCATACATTATTAACATGTATTCTAAATATAGTATAATGTTGACATCGGAATTCAAAATACTTAGATGATCTTATTTGAAATTTATCATTTTGATGTATTTAGGTCCCAGTATTGGTTTACACAACCGGCTTTGAACTCAATTACTTTTTTCTTCTCAAACATACAACAAATTATTCGCTGAGTTACTAAGTTCAGATAGTTAGCAGTTTGTTTAATGTATGTATAAAGCTTATCCTGTGTTTGTAAAAATGTGAATATTTTTGTTGTTAATGTTGATCTGTTTCTTTTTAGGATACAGTTTACTAAATATTACAATAGGTACACACACAGTTATTTAAATTCACTTGGTATTGTTTACTTGAATATTTCCATTGATATTTAGGACTGCAATTGATCAGTCTCTTGTTGGTATATGTGCATACTGTGCGGATTGCCTTGATATTGCCTTAAGTCACAAGCTCTTTTATAAGCAAAGATAGATGGTGGTTAGCGGTGGAATATAGGACGCGCGTTTCGTCCTATTTGGAACTCGTCAACTGGATGTACCTGCATCCCAGATTTGAAGCGAACGGTTCCGAGTTCGAGTTTCGGAGTGAACATCAACTCTGAGACGCAGTTACATCCAGCTGATGAGTCTCAAATTAGGTGAAACCCGCGTTCTGGATTCTACTACTAGTAACCATCCATCTTTGCTCATAAAAAAGCATACAGATGTTGTTACATTATATACTTTATGAGTGATTTCTATGTAAATAAAGGCAATGTTCATAATTAAAAGCTGTGATAAGTTCACTTCGAGTTTATTAATTATAGATAAGCTTTCAATTATCAGCAGACATTGATTTCTGTAATATTTCCAACTGTTATAAATTGAATAAAGTTTATTAAGACGTTTAATTAGATGGCTGAATTATCATATTCCAAATGAATGATTACAGTTCCCATTGTTAAATTTACAGTATAGCAGTTGTCATAGGGGTTTAGAGAAAATCAATTTTACATATCACTCATATTCTAGGTTAATGAAGGTCATGCCTATCATATGAATAACTAAATATCATAAGAATATATATAGGGGTTATATACGACAAAGTATACTAACTTGTTCTGAAAGCAGTTTGTATAACAACACTCTGCAAATAAATAAACAAAACCCTACTGTACACTATTAGTGTTTCCTTTTATTTTTTCATGTCTTGTGTGTTTATCTAGTTCGAATGGTATATTCAATTAGAAAGGCTACTTAATACCAGTTGAAGAAAAGAAAATTTATCGGTGATACATTTTTGGATTTATATGATATAATACTGTTTTTATTGTGGGTAATTTTCGTTGTTATATTACTTACTATACAAGTGGGGAAGAAAATGGTGATAAAAAAACCCAAATGTGATTATTACGTTAAGAACGATACACATAGTGAATCAGAACGTGTTACACATAATCTCAATGTTTGTAATTTAACTATCATGTTATTTATTTTTATGTTGCTATACTAAAAGATTATGTTGTGGAATTGTACATTAGTGGTTAAAGCACCCATCATTCAGTCATTAAAGTATAGATCTAAATTTACTTCTAGCTAGAGTGTATCATTAGCCTACATACAACAATTGTGTGTGGCTCAAGGTTGAGTAAATAAACATGTGATGGGAAATATTTGTGCCTCGGGATGATGTTGTTGAAAATGAATGTTTTAGTTAATTCTTCATTGTCCTTCTAGATAACAACATAAATATGTACTTAAAAGAGAAATGAACCATTAAAATTTCTATACCACTTACTGACAGCTTATTCTTTTCGGACTCAGAGAGCATGACACTTCCAAAAGATAAATGCATACTTGGTAAGTGAGTTTCTTTATTATTATAATGAAATGACGTTGTATATATTTTTTTATCTCATATTATTCGTATATGAGTATCCCTGACTACAATACACATTTTATACAAAGATATCAGACCATAGTTCAACTGACTAAGTTATACTACTGGATACCTAATTTAGCCTTAAATTTAGTTAAACTTCCAAATAACATTAGTGCCAGTACTTTGAGTACAAGATAATTTACTGTATCATTTTAAAGTGTAGAGTTTATGTTATAGCGAACCAAGTATCTTCAATAGAAATCGTCTTTAGATAAAAAATTGAAACTGTACTCAACACAATGAAGTCAAAGAGGGCAAATAACGAAAGAAATAAAGAAGAAGAATCAGTTAAAACATCCCTGTGATGCCAAACCTTGAACATTCCGACCCAAACAGAGAGTGTACATTTGTAAGTTCTGGGCTGATTGACGAATACTAGGACGGGAAGGAAATGTAAGGAATATGAAAATCAATGCTCGAAATCCCTCTGGATAGTTTTGATTTATAAAAAGCAACTCAGGAAACACATTAAACGGAACAGGATTCTTTGGGAAGATCATTACTAAAGTTAAGAATATCAAAAATGATATGAGTTAATTCAGTAAAGGAATCTAATAACTTTCTGATAGGAGCAAGCAGGTAATGAAGGGCAAATGAAGTAGAAATCATCATTCTACACCATAGGTTATTGAATTTTAGATCAATATAAATCTAAGGTCAGTAAGATACGAATTTTCCTACTTCAGATATTCGACAGACGCTTCTGTGTGGTTGGAACAAAGTTATTGGACAATCTGTTTTGTTTTTGAAGCAATCATCATGAAAACATTTAGTCATTGTTCTTTCATTATAAATCTTAGTTACTTGAAAGTGAATATAACGAGTGACTTTTTTCCTAAAAATATATTCTTTCTAGTCGTAAGTCAAATTTTGTTTTCCGAAATTCAGTAAGATAATAGATTCTAGAGTCAATAATCATATTTTTTATCCATTATTGTAATAAAACTCCAATCTGTTATATCTTACATCGTAAATAAGATCTGTACTATCAGTGTACTAGAAAAGATCATGTAGTGGCTTAGCTTCACTAATCAATCACCTTGATAACCGTCATTATAGAAATCTCAACGGTGTTTGAAATTAGAAGGCAATAAGAATCGGCGACTACAGTTTATTAGCGGATAGCACAGACAACAATGTTATAAGCAGATCGAGCGAATTTGAAGCAGAGAGGCGAATGTATGTGTGAGCTAATACAGTAAGAATTTATAGTCAAATCGAATCTAGGTGCAGATAGGAAATGTAAAGGTTAATAAAAGGATTCGATTGCACACATACATGGTAAAGTGAATGAACCATCCAGTGATATTTAAGCCATCAGCATTTAAGCCAGAGAGGTATGTGCGTAGGTTTTCAATCGACCAAGCTTACACGTTTATACAGATATGATAGTGATCAGAATAGTACAAATAAATATACGAATTGTTACTGCTCGAATAACATCTGTTAAGTGGGTTAATAAAAGAGCTTAACAAAATTTAACCATGACCGAAATTGATTGTAAGAGGGTTACTATAACCAAATTCAATCATTTTGTTTTCGTCTGCACTGTCTATTCGACGGTGACCTCTGTTATATTTTACAACATGTATGAAAAGTGGAATTTGAAAACACAACTGATAATCGACATTTTTTTTCAAATAGCCTTGTTTATTAAACAGTAGTTACAATTTAGAGACATGATAGTCCAATGAACTATGGTCTATACTGTATAATGAAAACAAACTTGGCCTTTTGTTTCCTTAAAAAGTATCAGTACAGAATACGTTTAATTGTCTATAACTGTATAAGCTAATAGTTGTTCGGTCTTCAGATTCACTTCTTTTTCACTCCTTTCAACATTTAATCAGTCATATCTCAAATCTACTCATCTTTCAATCCAAGACGGATGACAACGGGTTTTCTGGTTTACAGTTATTTATTTGGAATATTCCATAATCACTTCTTCGTACTTCTCTATACATTTATTTGGACGTCCAATTTTTATAAAGCACTTTTCAAAGTATTTCATCGAATCCTGTATTTTGTCAGTTCAACACAACTTTTAATTCTATTAAAAATACGGTTTTGATCAAACAGTGTTTGTAACTAGCAGGACAAGAACTGTAAGTAATTTGAGTGCAGCCTTATCTATGTTTCTTTCTGAATATAGTCTTCTCTTTCTCCTGATGATCGACTGGATCATGAAAACGTCAATATCTGAGTGGGAAGCATTGGATACAGTGGACATCTAGGATGCAGTTGGACGATCTAGACCCTTCTATGCCAAACGCAACAACAAATGCAAGAGAAAACGACCAGTGTAGCAGCAGCATCAGCTGCAGTAGGTCTCAGTATACACAAAGGGAAAAGAAAGATTCTCCGACACAACACAGCATGCACCAATCCAATCACAATTGACGGAGAAGATTTCGAAGATGTAAAAACCTTGACATATCTGAGCAGCATCATTGATGAACATGGTGGATCTGATGCAGATGTGAAAGCGCGGATCGGTAAAACAAGAGCAGTATATTTACAACTGGAGAACATCTGGAACTCAAAACAACTGTCAACCAACACCATGGTCAGGATTTTCAATACACATGTCAAGACAGTTCTACTGTATGGGACAGAAACCTGGAGAACTACGAAAACCATCATTCAGAAAATACAGGTGTTTACTAACAGTTGTCTACGCAAAATGCTTCAAATCCGTTGGGCAGACACTATCAGTAACAACTTACTGTGGGAGAGAACAAACCAGATTCGAGCGGAGGAAGAAATCAGGAAGAAGCGCTGGAAGTGAATATGACACATATTGAGGAAAGCATTCAACTGCCTCACAAGACAAGTTCTCACATGGAATCCTGAAGGTCAAAGGAGGAGAAGACGAAGACCAAAGAACACATTGCTCCGAGAAATGGAGATGGACATGAGAAAAATGAACAAGAATTGGATGGGACCAGAAAAGAAGGCTCAGGACAGAGTGGGTTGGAGAATGTTGGTCGGCGGCCTACGCTCCATTAGGAGTAACAGGCGTAAGTAAGTCAGTAAGTCAGTAGGTAAGTAAGTAAGTAAGTAAGTAAGTAAGTAATAGTCTCCCCAGTTTTTTCATCAGTCATTCATTTTATTTTCAGGTCTTTATATTATCATTCATTTGATACTAATCACCAGAGTAATATATACTCTAGTTTTCAAGATATCAATCAAACTCCAGCAAACTTTCTGTCTGTTTCTGAAACCTCATACCTACATACATCAAAGACTTTTGACAATACAATATAAATATCAGATGAATTTTGTGGACATTATAGTAATTTCAATGGTTGAGATCATAAGTGAATTGAAGCTAGACCACCATAAAAAACCTGGAAGCACTAAAAGGCCGTTTCGTCCTATTGTGAGACTGTTCAGTAGTGTACATCCATGATTGTACCTCGTGAGATTTGAAACTAAGACCTATCAATCTCTTACGCGAACTCTTAACCTCCAAACCACTGAGCGGTTCGCATCCAACTGTGTTGATGTCTAACTGAAACAAATCCCCGAAATTGACTAACACGTTCAATATTGTCTTCAGTGTGTTACTATCTCACAACAGACCCGGTTGAACTCCACTGATCAATGGTCATCAGGTTTTCTATAATGGTCTAGCTTCAATTCACTTATGATCTCAACTATTAAAATTACTATAATATTCACAAAAAACCCCTTCTGATATTAATTAACACACCCTCAATAGTAACTGGCTTCAAGAGATATTTCCTGAAGTTCTAGTGGGAAGCAGTGACCAGTGGAGTTCAACCGGGTCAGTTGTGTGTTAGTAACTCACTGAAGACAATGGTGGACGTGTTGTTCAATTTCGTGGATTAGTTGAAGTTACACATTGAAACCGATGGATGCCGTCCGGCTCAGTGATCTACAGGTTAAGTGTTCGCGCGCGAGACTGATAGATCCTGGTTTTGGATCTCGCTAGGCGCGATTGTGGATGCACACTGTTGAGGTGTCCCACAATAGGACGAAACGGCCTTTTAGTGCTTCCATATTTCGCATGATGATCTAGCTTCAATTGACTTATGATCTCACCCATTGAAATTACTATGATATTCACAAAAATCCCTTTTGATATTTATTTTGTCTTTAATCTTACTTAATGTAAAGATCAAAAGGAAATCATGAACAATTAGATTGATTTCTGAGAATTTTTTTCCAGTTTACAATACTTGGATGCATAGAAAATATATGGGCGGGTGTCAGAAGTTGATGGAAGTAAATGGGTAGGGTGAGTAATATGATAGAAGTCGTTTTTTTCCAAGAATGTTTTAATAGCATATTTGATTTACATGAATGTTTTCTTTTTTCATGTTTTCGACGGTTTTTCTTCTCTATCTGAATATCTTACCGTTGATGGAGGAAATTACATTAACAACCAATTTTTTAGTTACAATAGATGAATTGTAACTAACAATGGAATTCAGGATGTATGTCTCATCCTGTTAGAGACATGTTAGTTGGATGTTTTTGGATTGAAGTGTTAGCACTTATACTAATATCAGGAGTACCGAGTATGAGACTTAATTTTAACATTAGTACTAGGATGTCAGTGCATTCGGCTTATGAGATTTAAATAAGATGAAACATGAATCCTGAATTCCACTGCTAGTTGTTATCCATCTTTTCTAAATAACAGATGACAAAATAGCTTTATTAAGACTACATAGACAAGATACATATTTACTTACATTATTGATAAAAAAAATCAGTTAAAGGTAATTCATTAAGTACATTAAGTATATTTCCGGTGTAATAAAACCAAATAAATACATCCATTATATTTAAAAATTAAAAATATATATATACGTTTTTGATTGAGATCATGGACCGATTGATGTTAGACCACCATTGAAAACCTGGAAGCACTGGACGGCCGTTTCGTCCTGTTGTGAGACTCCCCCAGCAGCGCGCATCCACGATCCTGCTCGAGGGATTCGAACCCAGGGCCTTTAGTCTCGCGCGCCAACGCCTAACCTACTGGACCACTGGGCCGGCATCTAATGGTGTTAATGTCTAACCTCAACCAATCCACGAATTTGTGCGACCACCTTTCATTGTACTGAGGTAGACACCTGCTTCTACCCGACACGGATTAGCTCCACTGATCACGGCTTCTCATATGTCCTTATTAAATTTGTAGTTTAGTCTACCTCACAAATTGACAATAGTTAGACAATTATTAGAAGATCATATTATTTGATCCCTAAAGGATTATTGAATGTTTATAGTTGAAATGTCTCAAACTAGGACAAAATATATTTTTTTGTAGATCTCCATGTTTAGTCATTTTATCTAAATAAAATCAAACTTCACCATGTAAATCAATTGTAGACAAAAAAAGAACAATGTTTATAAAATCTTTCCGTTTAATTAATAATTAAAAGATGAACAGTGTTGTTTTGTTTTTTAAAGTCAATGTATATAAATGAAGAGAAAAACTCTATAGAAAATGTATCCAGTGTTCGTTTTGTTGTGCTAATGAGGTATGACAACTTGAACCGATGCATGTATGTTCCTAGTTCTACGTTGTAACTAACTAACTGACTGACTGACTAAGATAAGAATGTTAAGTTACATGAATTTGAACGAGTGAAGTAACAAACGTATTCAATAAGAAAACGAGGTTTTATTTGTCTAGAACACATTTTAATTTTCGACTTAAATAATTAGAAAAATAAAAAAAAATAAACAATCCATAAGAAATTTTTTTTCGGGGAAAGAAAACCAAGGAGAATTAATTTTACTATTTTCTGAGAGAAAAAAAAACATTCCTCATGAGATTCAAAATTGGCTATTGCAGGTAGCTGCATAATAAAGAAAGACTTTGGGGGGGAACCAGTAAAAAAGCCTCATTTATTGATTGATTTATTTTTCAATATCAACTATAAAATTTAATATCATACACATAGTTCCCTTTTTTTAATTTTGAAAAGAGCAAGAACAAAGATTCTAAGAGAATAGAATGAATTCACTTTTATTTCGTTTGGTTCTCGTCAACTGCTTACAATCTGTGATATTTATAAATCATAATTACATAATGGGTTTAAATGACTTACATGAAAGTGTTCGGTTGGATGTTTTTAGTGACCCGATGATCTGACTCCATTTAGGTCGTACAAATGTTTGTTATCACCTATCCTTGTATACAATCATCGACTTAAATCACGTTAGTCAATAACAGAATTTAGATAAGTTAATTAACGAGAATGGCCTTTGAATACATATATTTTGTGTGTAAAGTGAATGCGATAGAACACAGCAAAAATGAGACGCAAGGGAGATGGCTGGTAAGCCAACTTCATTTTTAGCCAGGCGTTACTCAATATTTATAGGCAGACAAAATAAACTACAGACATGTGATGAGTAATGGGATATGAAGTGTACACACATATACACTCATATAAAAACAGTGATAAGCGAATAATTAACAAGGTCAACATATGACTCAAGTAGAATGAATAAATTGGTTTGTCCAAAAACTAGAATAAGATATATTATGGGCTTAAAATAATCACTGACACTACAAGTTATATTGAAAACACATCAGTATAGTATGGCAAGGGTGTAAATAAATTTAATAGACTGAATATTATCAGAAGGGGTTTGTGGAGATTTTAGGAATTTTCACAGATTGAAATCATGAGTCAGTTGAAGCTAGATCACCACTGAAAACCTGGAAGCACTGGACGATCGTTTCGTCCTAGTATGGGTTTTCCATTGTGGTCTAGCTTCAATTGACTCATGATTTCAATCAGTGAAATTTCTACAAATCTCCACAAACCCCTTCTGATAATGATCATCCGCTCACTAGTGACTGACTTCAAGAGATACTCCTGGAGTTCTAGTGGAAAGCCGTTACCAGTGGAGTACAACCAGGTCTGTTGTGAGATATCAGCTCACTGAAGACAATGGTATGTGGTGGCGCAACTTCGTGGATTGATTGAAGTTAGACTGAATATTGTAAATATATACCTTATATGAAAGAACATTCTATGACACTGATTGTAACAACAATTTAAACGACTAAGAACAAGTGATGATATAATAAGTAGACGTTGATAGGAATAAAATGAGTAAAGCTCAGTTGATAAAATAAGATTAATAATCTGGAAGGTAGTTGAAATAAACCTCATTGATGTAATAAATACGAGAAAGAGTTTAAAGAAAAAGAAAAAAAGTTTTAAGATGCAACGAAAGAGTATTTATCACCGTCTCCTTTCGAACACATAAGTCAGGCTTTTGATGCCTGATGGCAACGGTTTCAGCAAACTTTCGAAGACTGGAGTTTGACACCTTACTAATCACCTTAAAGAATTGCAAGTTATCTACATGATGTCTTGTGTCAGGAAGATGTTTGGTGATTGCACTGTTTAGAGTCTTTCTTCCCCTTGGTCTGAGACGTTTTGGAACATGTTCGAAAAATCTAAGATATGCCTTCCTTTCTTTTCGGCCAATGTAGATGCTTTAGCAGGTACACGTAAATTTATAAATAGAGCTGGCGGTGCTTGTTAGTTGAATTCATAAGTCAATTGAAGCTAGGCTAACACGGAAAACCCGGGAGCACTGGATGGCTGTTTTGTCGTAGTATGGGACTCCTGAGCAATGCTCATCCACTGGGATGAAACGGTCGTCCAGTGTTTCCAGGTTTTCCATGGTGGTCTAGCTTCAGTTGACTCATGAATTCAACTAATAAAGTACTATAATATCCATAAAATCCCTCTCTGATTACAAACTAAAATGTTCGTTCAATCATTTTTTCATTGAACAATTACAAACTATAACTATTTCTTCACATTATTTATATACGCCTGTTGCATTTGTAATTTAATTTAATTCATTTATTTGTCTACAAAATGATCGTGTTTATTAAATGGTGAAATATTTTTATTGTTAATATAGTGGACTAGCCTTAATCAGATAACTATTAAGAACTAGAAAGTAATGGATTACTGCTTCTATCTAGTATGTTGTTCGTCAACAGTAAACGCCTTGTGAAAATCAAATCTAAAACTTTCAGGTTTCATAGTGAATGCTCAAAATCCAGACCATTGAGTTTGTATCAGATGGTTTACGTATTTAATTTTGATCAATTTAACATACTCCTTTGTCTTCTAGCATCATTGGTGAGTAACTGCTTGACACTTTACATGGTTAAGCCCATTTGTTTACGGTTTCCTAATAGAATTTCAGGACTTAACCCTGGAAATCAGTTGTTCAACAAAGGTCAGTTCCTGAAGTCGACGATAAAAATCAACAATGTAGACAAATCCTTTTCATAATAATGGAATATATATTTGTACTATTAAATTATAGTCCCTTACAGAGGCAATAGTTGTTATTATCGAATGATAAATTATTTAGCTAGATAATCATTTAGCTAGACCGTAAGACATTTCTCAACTCATAGAGTTGCAGTGAATGAGAACTAAGGTGGGGACAACTAATTTATTTATTAGTTCAAAATTACATAGTTCTTTGGTAAAATATGACAACCATATATTAAATACTTTATTTACAAATCTTCCATCAACTGTACTTTACATCCTTCATGATTCTTTCAGTTCTTAATTCCTTTATTCCTATTTCTATTTTCTTCTGTTCAATCTACTCAACCTTCTTTTGATAGGCACTACACTTTTGATTAGTGTTACATACTACTTATGTCAACAGACATAAGTAACATACCACAGAGTGAGGTTGATTAATGAATTTTATCAGTTTACATTAACATGGTGTGGTGTGTGCTACTGATGTCGACAGATATATGTAGTACGTCTCATCATTTGAAAATAAAATGTCCGGTTGCAGAAGGAAAGAGAACGAGAACAGAGAATGATTAGTGTGGAAATGAAAGAACAATGAATAGTGAGACAACTGATTGACATTTTGCAATCGAAATATGTACCGTATAATTCTCAGATATTACAAAGATGTTCTGTAATACTGTATTCAAACATATTTGGTTGTCCCCACTTGTTTTCTCGTTCATTACAATAGAACCGATTCTAATCTACGTGATCTAATGAAATTGAACTGAATAATGAGTTTAATATCTAAATCTGGACACACCAAATTGATAAATAATGAATAGATATCAATGAAACTATATTACTCAAAAGTAATGATAATGTTGATAATCATACATTTTATTCATGAATAACTCATAACAAAGTAAGAGTAGCTGACCAAAGTTTTCCTCTTTCAAACAAGTCCATACTAATAAATTAAGCATTAACATAAAAGTCAATAGAATTAATAGTTTTATCAATAATTCATTGTCTAATTATCTGCCGTCATAATGATAAACGTTGGATTAACGTTGTTGATTAACTCAACAAAGTTGGTTTATATGCAGAAATAAAAATGTTATTTTCTTCTTTACAGATTGATTAAATATGCAATAAAATATATTTTGAATGAATAAACTATTATTATATTCGACTGATTTTAATTAATATACAAATAATGTTTGGATAATAATAATAAATAGCCTCTTTGAGTTTGTAAGCATATTTCACGTTGTCATAAACTGAGAACAACATAAATTGAATAAATGTGAAGTAACATGTTAACAATCCATTGGGTTCGAGTCCTGAATTGAACATCAACTCTGAGATGTGGGCATATCCAGTTGACGAGTCTTAAATAGAACGAAACGTGCGTCCTAGATTCCACTGCTATCCACTATCCATTGTTCAGGTTTCATATTATTGAAATATATATCCATAATAAAAATACTCATTTTCATTAAACCTATTCGTATATAATCGCTGTTAAATTTTATGTTTCCCGTTCTGATAATAAATGCGTGCTCACTAGTTACTAGCTTCAAGTCGGTTTTCCTGGAGTTCTAGTGCGATACCTTGGCCAATGTCAGGTGAGGACAGTTATTCGCTTCAGATAATGAATGAAGGGTCGCTCAATATCATAGATCGATTTAAGGTAGACATTAACATCGTTGGATATCAGCTTGGTGGTCTAGAAGTTAAGCGTTCATGTGTGGGACTGAAGGTCCTGGGTTCTGAGTCTCGGGTTTAGGATCGCGGATGCGCACCGCTGAGGAGTTCCATACTAGGAAGAAACAGCCGTCTAGTGTTTCTAGATTTTCATTGATAGTTTAGCTTAGATAGACTAATGATTTGATTATTATACTTAGCATTTATTTCCATCTGCCCTTGCAAACAGTACAGTACAAGTACATTATCCTAAATTATTTAATAAATGATAATACATAATGACAGATAATTTATAAGAAATTTGCTAAACCAGTGATAAATATTTTCTAAATGAAATACAAGCGAAATTATTTAGAATTTCGTTGTTGATATTCTTGATTGAATCTTCATTAATCTTAATCGACATTTGTTGATCTTCTGTAAAGTGATCTGATATATTCGTTATATCACAATTTTGTGTAGAATAGATGAATCGTGACTTAGTAGTGGTCCCAAATAGGACAAAGCGGATTCACTTTATTCCTCTGCTGGTCACATTCCATCTATTCTATAAAAACGTGGTCTAAAAGTTTGGAGTTGATTGTGAAACTCCAACGTTCTGGGTTCGAACCCCATCGATGTTTTAAATGCCCATTACTGATGAGTCTCATACCAGGATGGAATGTCTGTATAGTGTTTTCCTTAAAGTTCACTTATAGACAATGAGATGTAGTGAATAGAATACAGTTTAGTGATAAACTTGCATTTTGAAACACTGCCATAATTAAATGTGTTTACCTTTGCTTGGTTTTCCCGGAAATAGCTTATACAGGTATATGCACTGACAAACGTTCTTCTACTCTGAGTTTTAAAAAGACCTATCTTAACGCTAAAGTTGTTGAACATTAGTCTAAAATCTTATACTATATAAAAAAAATGCTAATTTAGAGCATATGAAATACTCTACTATTTTGAGTGCTGAGAGTGCAACTACAAATGAACTATACCTAAAATGTAGCAAACCGCTTTCATTGACTAACCGTATATTGTATGAATCCTTTTTTGAAAGAAAAACCTAACTTATTCGATCACCATACACACAAAACGAATTACTACAAGTGGCTCATCTTTGTGAAATGAATCTATTTGTTAAGCAAAAGTTTGCTAGAAGAGTATGAATCAGGCTCAATGAATATTCATCAATTAAGAGATACAAACGCCCTTATACCAATGGCCAAGGTAGAGAAAGTGGTTGTACAAACCTCTTTTAGATGTAAAGGTTAGATTTGTGAACATGGATTGCAATGACTTAAGCAATGTGCCAAAGACGTACTCGTAAACCATGTGACAAATTTGATGAAACTCATCGACAAACACATGAAGGCGATGAAAAGAAAAACGAAGTTACCTACCGTCCAGAAGAAAGTATTGTTCTTAAAATTACAATTCCGAAATGATACTACTGACGAAATTGTGACTCAGAGACTAAGAAAAACATTTAATGCAGCCCGATTGAATGCTACCTTCTACAACCGCCCCACAATAAAAACGGCCAATAAAGACAGATTGCCTGAATTCTCCAAATCCATGTGTATTTATCGACTCAGCTGCTCCTGTGGAGCCAGTTATATAGGGCGTACAATTCGGAAAGTTTGTCATCGTATAACAGAGCACCAACTATCGTAGTTGAACAAAGGATAGGTAAGAGTAATTAAGAGTTCTATTCTCGCTCACTTATTTGACACAGGTCATCAAATTGAACTGAATAAAGCTTTTAAGATTATCTACCATACTTCATCAAAGTTACCACATGGTTCAGGAGCAAACTTCACATTACTGAAGCCATTACAATCCATGTTCACAAATCTAACCTTTACATCTAAAAGAAGTTTGTACAAACACTTTCGCTACCTTGGCCATTAGTATAGGTGCTTTTGTAGCGCAACATTGATAAACTGTTTTCTCACTTCTTCTTCTTTTTCTTCTTCTTCCATTTTTGTTTTTTGTCTTTTGAACTTTGTATTTTACTTATTCTCAACACTGTTCTCTTAATTCTTACATAACTACTATTTTAAATATTTTACAAATATTCTGATTATAAACCGACATGTCTTGAGTGCTGTTAGAGGTATGAGGACGGTCACATCGTGGAAGTGTTCTTCTGCAGGTTCCTGAAAAGGAAATTGAGTTAGAGGTGGTTTTAGTGACCTGAGAGCGTGCTCGGAGTGCCCAAGGGACAACTACTTGAGGTCGGTCACACACACCCTTTTTGTAAGTAGTTTTGGTGTTAGCTCCGTACTTGTTGAGACCTTACCGCCGAAGATGGATATCCGTGGGATAAGGCGAGATGTGCATTTTTAGGGTCGATCTTTTCTAACCCCACCCCTCCTTGTGAGAATGTAGCAACACTGTCATGATGGTTGTCGGAAGGAAACACCTTACTGCCGTCACACCTCTGTACAGTCAGCAGAACGACTTCATCTTCGGACCTTGGGTTTGCTGCTCTTAGTCTTACTGTTCTTTAATCGACTTGTCTGACACGGTAGGACCTTGAGGAATGATTGTTCCAGTCAATATAGCTCAATTGGTTTATCACTATGGACAAGCCCGACCACCATGTCAAGGTAGCAACAACGGTCGGGAAAACTGACATGTAATGACTAGCGATTAGTGAATGACTATTTAATTTATAATAAAAGATTTACAGTATTCTACAATTTATATAAAATTAAAGCTAGAACGTCCATATTAAGAAAGCATTGACTATTGTGATGGCCTTTGTCACTGAATAGTTTCAGGCTGGATATCATTCAAAATGTTGTTTCACTCCATTTACTATTATACTCCATCGAATATTTCAATACATGTAGTATAAATGATCAGCTAACTGAACTATTCAGTTCAATCATTCACATAAATATTTTATTATTGAACTGAAATGTACTGGTTTATTCACAATAATAATGATAAGTTACAAAAAGGATAAAACAATCAGCTTTAAAATATATGATAAATTGGCAAGACAATAATTGATAGACGAGTCTTAAATTTGAGAGATATATTCACTCATTCATTTGGTTAAATAGAGTTTCAGCATTATATCTGATTTTAGTTTGTAATGAAAACTCTAAATCTAATTCTTAACCTTAATCATCCACTGTAAATCATAATTTTAATTCTTCACAACACTCATTCAATTCTAGTTAATAGGTGAACATTCTCAAAGTCACTTGAGCATCTCTTCAAAGATCATCCATAAATTATATTCTCATTGAAAAATTCTTTCGAACTATTGAAAATTGAAACGAATGATATAGGCACATTAGAGATAGAAAAAATTAAATAGAAATATATCTAAACGATCTATTCATGTACCGTAATAAGTGATTTGATGATTTTGAAATTAAGGTCAAATTTATTATAAAAGATATTGAAAAATAAATATTTATTAATTATTATTTTTTAATAGTTGAATTCATGAGTTAGACTATCATGAAAAGCCTGGAAGCACTAGACGACCTTTTCGTCCTAGTATATGATTCCTCAGCAGTGCACATCCATGATCCTACCTCACGAGATTCGAATCTAGTACCTATTGGTTTCGCAAGCGTACGTTTAACTTCTAGACCATTGAGCTTGCCAGTATTCAATGATGTTAATCTTTAGCTTCAACTAAACATTTAAACGACTGGCGCGAGACTGATAGGTCCTGGGGTCGAATCTCACGGGGTGCGGGCTCGTGGATGCGTACTTCTGAGGAGTCCCGTACTAGGAAGAAACGGCCGTTCAGTGCTTCCGGGTTTTCCATGGTAGTCTATCTTCAATTGACTCATGATTTCAACCAGTGAAATAAATATTTATTAATTATTATTTTTTAATAGTTGAATTCATGAGTTAATTGTGAAGCTAGACTATCATGAAAAACCTGAAAGCATTAGACGACCTTTTCGTCGCAGTACGGGACTCCTCATCAGTGAGCATTCATAATCCTGCCTCGCGAGATTCGAACCTAGTACCTATTGGTTTCACAAGTGAACGCTTAATTTCTAGACCAGTGAGCCTGCCAGTATTCAATGGTATTAATGTTTAACTTTAACTAAACATTTAATATACCATTTTATTGATTTGAAATCTGTCTATAGAGTTTATCAAATAATTTAGTAAATGTGATACTATAAATTCTTTTCAAAGGTTTTTACATCTTTATTTGAAACTACAGTGGTAAATTGTTTTCTTATCATTATAGTAGTAATAGTTATCACCATGGTGATATTCATTTTATTCAGTAATTATTACAAATAAGTAAAGACGTGTGACATGTAATTCATTGTATTGAATTCAAATGGTTCATTTGTCTACTTCTTATAACAAAACATCGATATATATGATAATTATATTGTATGAAGTAGAATATAATCTACTGAATGATAATGAATTTGAATTCCAGTATATAACAAGTTGAAAAGATTGGTATTATTAAGAATTTAGTGTAGCTTCAACCAATGTATATACATATTATTGATCTAATGAACTATCTTTATAAGTACTATTCTTCAGATTAAAAACTATTCATACAGTTTCACTGTAAAAACTGGTCTACATGAGACTGAATTCAATAGCCTTAACGATTATGCTTCTAATTTGCCTATTCTGTTTTTAGATTGATTGATGTAACTATTCAAGTTAATAAGCAAAGATAGATGGTGGTTAGAAGTGGAATTCAGGATGCTCATTTCGTTCTATTTGGGTCTTGTCTGGTGGATGTACCTGCATCGTAGAGTTTGTGTTCAATCCGGAACTTGAACCAGGCACCTTTCGCTTTAAACGTCATGACGTTACCCGCTTAGCTACTAAGTTCAGATAGCCATTAGCTTGTGCAATAGGATGAAGTTTTAATTCGCTTTTGTATTGTTTGTTTGAAATTTCCCATTGATGTTTCGAACTGCAATTGATCAGTTTCTTATAGGCATATGTTTATGCTGTGCAGATTACCTCAATATTGCTGGTGGCTATCTGGACTCAGTAGCCAAGTGAATAGCGTTATAGAGTCTAAAGCGAGTGTTACTGAGTTCGAGTCTCGGATCGAACATCAACTCTGGGATTCAGGTATATCTATCTTACATGACCCAAATAGAAGGAAATGCGCGTCCTGGATTGCACTGATAGCCATAATCCATCTTTGCAATATCGAGGCAATTCTCATAGGATGTACGTATGCCAATAAAAAACTGATCAATTATAATCCTAAACATCGATAGGAAGATTCAAACAATCAATACAAAAATGAACTCACTTAAATCATTTTCATAATATAAATTGATATTTCACTAAATCTACTGGTTATATTTAGAAACAAAATATAACGAACATCTAATATGATATCCAATTAATTAAATTGTTTAGTGCACTTGTACTAAAGACTTTTAACCTGTGTTATTCTAACAAAGAATTGTCTATCGTTACTTATAAACAATCCTAAATAAAATAATCCATAGTTGAATATGAAATAGTTTAACAATTCACAAAGTCAGTGGTCTAGAGGTTAAGCGTTCGCGCACGAGACCGATAGGTACTGGCTTCGAATCTCGCGAGGCTAGATTATGGACACACATTGCTGAGGAGTCCCACGATAGGATGAAACGGCCGTTCAATATTTCCAGGTTTCCCATGATGGTCTAGCTTCAACTAACTCATGATCTCAACTAGTGAAATTACTACAATCTCCACAAAACCCCTTCTCATACAAATAGAATTTTCACTATTTTTGACTTTAGAAATATTAATCCAGATCAATACTGCTAAAAACTTTATAATGAACAGTACAAACAAAAGGAACAATATTGATTAACGAGATTCTAGCTTAAGAAGATATGAAAAGAGCTTTAGAGTTAACCTAAATCAAAATTATTATATCCTGTTAAATTTATAATAATTGTTATTGTGATTATTCAAACCTCAGTATTATTATAATTTATGCAATTTGTCAATATAGGGTTGTGGATATTATTAAGTTTTTGATTGAGATCATGAACTGATTGATGTTAGATCACCAATGAAAAACTGGAAGCATTGGACAGCCGTTTCATCTTATTGTGGGACTCCTCAGCACTGCACATCCACGATTCCTCTCTCGGGATTTGAACCCAGAGCCTTCAGTCCCACGAGCGGACACTCAACCTCTATACAATTTTCACCTGTTTCTAATGATTACTTTATTTTGTAAAATTCTGAATACATTGTGATGCATAACTTAATCTACATTTCTTAACAATATCAAAGTAAACTTGAAATACTAATATTATCTCTTCTTGTTCACTTATAAAGTATTGATTTGTATGAACTAGTCACATGGGATCCAATTCAATGTTAATTGTATTACTTCTATTGTTCAGTGGTTCTAAATCTTTTTAAAAAAAATAAAAAAACCATATAAAATATAGAAATTGTAATAAAACTAAGAGAACAGACTAGAAATATTTTTGATTATTCATGTATAATAAAGGAATTACCATGTATAAATGTAAGTTAGATCTTTGTATTTGTGAATTATTTCAATGTAATAATTTAGATATGAGAGTTATTTTAAATTAACTTTTGTACTTCAAATTGAAGTAAGATCATCATGGAAAATCTGGAAGCACCGGATGACCGTTTCGTCCTACTGTAGGACTCCTCACCAGTGTTCATACACAATCCCGCCTCGCGAGATTCTAAATCAGAATCTATCAGTCTTGCGCAAGAGCGCTTCACTTCTAGACTATTGGGCCTGCCGACATCCAATTATATTATTGTCTAACTTCAACTAATCCACGAACATTTATTTAGTTAGTTGTATTGATAGTTTTCCTAAGTTTTTTCTTGCTCATAAACTTTTAATTAATTAGTTAACTACTTAACAATTTATATCTTTTTTTCAGTAGTTTATACCACGAGCTGATATTACTCAAACAACCATTAAAAGCAAGAAAACATTGAATAGGTGTGTAATTTTAGTATCTTTATTCATTTACAACTTAACTAGAATTTGAACTCAACATTTTTAAGTCTCGTAATGAATATGTTACTCTTAGACTATTAGAAATAAAATGAAATGGATCATATTTTTAAATTCCTTTAATTAGTCAACAACAGCATGCACCAATCCAATCACAATTGACGGAGAAGATTTCGAAGATGTAAAAACCTTGACATATCTGAGCAGCATCATTGATGAACACGGTGGATCTAATGCAGATGTGAAAGCGCGGATCGGTAAAGCGAGAGCAGTATATTTACAACTGAAGGACATCTGGAACTCAAAACAACTGTCAACCAACACCATGGTCAACATTTTCAATACAAATGTCAAGACAGTTCTACTGTATGTGGCGGAAACCTGGAGAACTACGAAAACCATCATTCAGAAAATACAGGTGTTCATTAACAGTTGTCTACACAAAATACTTGGGATCCGTTGGCCCGACACCATTAGCAACAACTTACTGTGGGAGAGAACAAACCAGATTCGAGCGGAGGAAGAAATCAGGAAGAAGCGCTGGAAGTGAATATGACACATATTGAGGAAAGCATTCAACTGCCTCACAAGACAAGTTCTCACATGGAGTCCTGAAGGTCAAAGGAGGAGAAGACGAAGACCAAAGAACACATTACTCCGAGAAATGGAGATGGACATGAGAAAAATGAACAAGAATTGGATGGGACTAGAAAAGAAGGCTCAGGACAGAGTGGGTTGGAGAATGTTGGTCGGCGGTCTATGCTCCATTAGGAGTAACAGACGTAAGTAAGTAAGTAATTAGTCAAACTACATGATAATCATTCATTATGATTGATGATATCTGTATCATTCTGAATAGTGTTATCTAAAGCTTCTGATGGAATTGTATTTGTACACCTTCTTAACTAATTATTATTTTATTCAATTAGCAGATATTATTCTTAATTTTTAATTAATTAACTAATGATTGTAAGTATTCTTTAAATTATTATGATGAAAATTTCACAAATGAGAAATATTTCTGTTTTTCTTTTCTCTTCTGAAAACGTATTTTGTCAAAAACGATTTTTAAAAAATCCCAAATAATGCTTCTTATTATTAGCTATTTGAAACCTCAGACTAGTTGTAAAGAATTCCATTATTATTACTATTACTATTATTATTATTATTATTATTATTATTATTAGTAGTAGTAGTAGTAGTAGTAGTAGTAGTAGTAGTAGTAGTAGCAGTAGTAATAGTAATAGTAGAAGTGTGGTGCGTGCTACTTATATTGATGTAAGTAATGTATGACGCGAGTTAAAAACGTAATGTCTGGAAGCAGAAGATGGAAGAAGATCAAGAAAGGACGAGCGGAAACACAGTGCAATTTGTAAGAAAACGCATGAACAATGAAATTTGAGACAATGGATTGATGTTTGCAACAGGAACAGTCCAGGTTGATATGATGGACTGATATTTTGTAAATTAACGAATTGCTATATGGTTTTTCTATTTCACCGAGTAACTCTGTAATTTTGTGCTAAATGCAATTGGTTGTCCCCACCCGTGTTCTGTTCGCTACAGTAGTATTGGTATCAAATTGTTGTGAGCTTCAATATAACTAGTTTTAATAGGTTTATTATCTATTATAAAGTGAATCACTTCTTATCATCATAAGTATAAAGTACATAAGTGGCAAATTTGCAGGTGATATTCACGTTATATACTTAAATAGTACTTTAAACTCATAAGATCATTGATTTAAACCAATGTAAAAGGCTTTCATTCCTTTCGCTTTTAAACTATGTAGGATGTAAAGCAAAAAACCACCAAAGATAATGGAAGATTATCACACAATATCGTTAACTGATTAAATTTAGGCACAGATCAGCTTAGTGGTCTTGAGGTTAAGCTTTCTTACATGGGACTAAATGTCCTGGGTTTGTGATTTTCGATAGCGATGTCGTGGATGCATTGTTCTGAGGAATCCTTCGCTAGGGCTAAGCATGAGTTCAGTGTTTCGTGGTTTTTTATATATGTCGCACTTAGTTCAGTTATTGAAATCAATAACATTCACTAAGCTCTGCTAAAGTCTATACCAAAAACTAACAATTGTTTTAAAATGACACTGAAGGAAAAAAGTAATTTTCATTCAATCTAGAGTAGAATACAGTGGCAAGCTTAAAATAAGCTCAATGAATTTCAGCCTACTGCTAGTCAGTTTGAATGCAGCTGATTTACATGAATAGTTTATGTAGTAAAACACTATAATTACAAACGGTACACAAAATTTATACCAGTGACTCATAAATTTGTCTATATGAATGTAAAACATCCGGCTACTAGAACCCTCATAAGGACGTAAAAAGATTTATAAGAGTTTTAAGATTGTTGAAGTTTAGACATTAGATTAATACATAAAATCTAAGTAGAAAAAATAAAATATTTGATACATTTGCTACTATGTTTTTTACTTTACAATGACAAAAGAAACGTATCATTAAGATTTAAATATCCCAAGCACTATACAAATGTATTTCCATTGTTTATTTTACATTATATTAGATAAAGCTGAATCACTTTTAAATTAACTTCTATTCTAATCAACTTGTCCCTCTACTACACTTTCACAATTCAATCCTTCTTGATTTTTAAATGAATCTTATGCTAAAGCTATATGGTGTTACAAAAACTTCTTGATGTTGATTTACTCAATCAACTACAAATCATTCGAAGCAAAGATGGATAATAGTTAGCAGTGGAATGCAGGACGCGCGTTTCGTCCTATTTGGGGCTCGTCACCTGGATGTACCTGCATCCCAGAGTTCATGTTCACTTCGGGACTCGAACCCAGTACCATTTGCTTCAGGACTCAGTAGCCAAGCAAATGTTACTGGGTTCGATTCATGGAGTGAACATCAACTCTCAGATGCAGGTACATCCAGTTGACGAGTCCTAAATAGGACTAAACGCGCATCCTAGATTGCACTGCTAACCATTATTCATCTTTGCTTAAAAAGCTTGTGACTCAAGACAATATCGAGGCAATCCTCACAGGATACATATTTGCCAACAAAAAGACTGATCAATTGCAGTCCTAAATAACAATGGGGAAATACAAGCAAAACAACACCCAGTGAATTTACAAATCATTCTGATGAAACAACTATATAAATTAAACAAATAACTACTTCATTCAACAATCGTATTATATAATCATTTTTCTTCTTATCATTATTCATCAAAAAATGTATGAGAAAGGAGAACATATGTTTTCAGATGTAATTCCTCTTCTTTTATATTCGTTACATTAATATAATTTGAATAGTACCGGTTGTTCAATAAACAATATACTTCATAGTGTGAAATAACAGTAAGTAACAAGTTTTATTACTTACTGGATAATAATGTTGTCTTAAAACGTGATGTAGATAGTGAACATTCAGTGAACATATATATACATCATTACAAAATCATGAATAAGGCAAACAAGTGCGTTAAATGATTGTGTTTTTCATCATTAGTTATATATTATTCATAAATGACCATGGACACTTTCATCTCTCACCTTGTCCAAGATGTTTCCACGTTTATACTCTTCTACGTAATTCTGTTCTCGGTTCATATTTCATGGTTAATTATTTATATAATTTAATTTACAATTAGTGATCAGATGTTCTACTTTTCCCATTTAATTAATTTGGATTTATAATAAGTGATCATTTAGGATAACACAAATAAACAATATGATTGTCGATTAGATCCATATTAAGCTTTACTCTAATATACAGTAATATTTATATGCATATATTAAATTATTAAACTATACAAGGCATGATTCATTGATAACAGTGGAATAGATTACATAAATAAACATAATAAGTAAACAGTACAAATGGATAGTGTGACGATAAGTTTACTAATCGTGATAAGAATAATAAAGGCTTGAATCAATGTTTTGTAATGGGAAATAAACGAAGAAAAAGTATGAAAAATAGTAATAAATGAAATCATTTATTAATACCAAAGGAGAGATAAAGGTGTTATAAATATCTTATGAACACATAGACTGGGATTGTTAGCTCGAATTCCTATAGCTTCTACTATGTGTAAGAGATGAGATCGTATCCTATAAGGAAAACTAGTAGGAAAACGATTATTCAATTTAACTAACTTATTTCTATCTACTACATGAACACTAGCGACCAAATGTGATAGAATAGAGATGAGTGTTGTTTGGGTGGCACCCTATCCTAATCACGAAGGGAAGTGTTCACCAACTCAGTGACTCAGTTGTCTGGTAGTGCGCTCAATATAGCTTTCTCCACAGAAGCAGCTAAAATTGTAAATACACATAGACGTGGTAGGACCTGATAACTTGTCCTTGTCATAGATCGGATTGAGTACGATAGACAGAGGTTAGCTGCATTGAAAGTTCTCTTAACTACTCTAATCAGTCTATGCCGTAGCACATGATCAGCTATATCTCCGTTGAATGGCAGCTTCAGGAAAAGAGGTTTCTTACCAGTTGTTGATGTCTCTACTTTCTTGTTTATTACATGCAAATGTTTCTTCAAGAAACCTTGTAGATAACCCATCTTGATCAACATATTATGTATAAGTTCTAGTCCCTTTTCTATAATATCGACCGAGCATATATTCCTAGCTCTAGTTTGCAAGACATCTAAATAGGCTTCTCTTATAACGAATGGGTACAAAGCGCAAGAAATATGTGTACTGGCTTGCAGAAGAAGTTTTCATATACACACTTCTACTGATACACTTTCTTTTCTGTCTAACAAAACGTCAAAAATGTAGTCTAATATCAAGTTTCTCTTCACATGTAAATTTGATTGCTGAATGTTCATTGTTAAATAACTTTAAAAGTTTGTATTTCCCAACGTTCTGATCGACGATAATGAAAGTGTCATCAGTGTAACGACAACAGAAGTCAAGCTTATCAATAACCTCTTTGAGAGGTTAGCAAGGATAGGACCTAGAGATTAACCCATAGCTATTCCATCAATTTGTCTGTATGTGTTATCAAAGACAGAATGAACATTCATTTTACATTTAAGAAGTAACCTCGGGAATCCCGATATTGGTTTATTTTTTAAGTAGTTGTTGGCGAAAAACGTCATTAGCCTCAGATAATCGTACATTGGTGAACAAGGAAGCAACATCTAGCAATATCATCCGTTTCCTATTTAAGCTGTCATTTTTAATTCAGTAGACAAGTCATGAAGAGGAAAATTCCAAGTTCTTAGCCACATTAGATGACTAACAAATATAGATTATTATCTTAATGAAGTATCATTGTAACAGCATACAGGTCAGTGAACAAAAATGTTATGCTATGAGGTATTCATGAATTTTTACTTTAGCATTCAATCTTCTCTTTGTTGTTACTCATTTTATTTTTTTATTGGCTTCATATATCACACTAGAAATGTTATTAACACTAAATACCAACAATACTGTATGAAAGTTCATTTACAGGTGAATGAATTCAGTCTTCAGTAGTAAGGATAGAAGGCCTATCAACCCATGTTAATCCTTGCAGTTTACAACACTATGGGTGTCCAAACGTGTTTTGAATACATCAAAAGAAGGTGCTGATATTACATGTTCTGGCAGAGAATTCCAGTAATTCATTACTCGGTGCGAGTAACGGGACTCCAGACATAGACGATTTGATTTCAGTTTTGGAACTTTCTTAAAATGTCCTCTCAAATGACCATTCCTTAAGATGGGAAACTATAACAAACGAATTTAGAAAATACTAAGCTTATTCTCTTCAAAATCCTTCCCATGTGTATCAGTTCACTTTTGCTATCTCTCATTTTTCTATTTTTAAAACACTCCCTGAAAGTTCTCAGGTTTCATCCTATTTATTATTTTTTTCTACATTGTCTAATTCTCATTTCTGAGACAAAAACAAATAACACCAAACTATATGATAAGTAGATAGAATAATCTTATATGGTTTCAATGTGTATGCTTAATGTCATGTTGTAATGCATATTTATCAAAAATGATGTAAATAGTAGTTGAATACAGACAGCACCAAAATCAGATTAAATTATAGCAGTGGATATTTAAATATAGGTCCTGGGTTCGAAGCCCGTGAGGCGGGGTCGTGGATGCGCACTGTTGAGAATTCCCATACTAGGATGAAACGGCCATCTAGTGCTTCCAAGTTTTCCGTGGTGGTCTAGCCTCAACTGACTCATGATCTCAACCATTGAAATTACTGTAATATCCACAAAGCGCCTTCTGATATTAAATATAATTCAGTTTATCTTAACTATTTTATTTATACCTAGAAATCATAGTCTATCATTCCGTATATGTAGTGTGCTACTGATGTCGACAGATATAAGTAGTATGTCTCATAACTTGAAAGTGAAATGTTTGGCAACACAAGGTTAAGAAAATCAAAGAAAAGAGATCGAGAATAGAGAATGATTGGCGTGAAAACGAAAGAACAATGAAGAGTGAGACAATTGATTGATATTTTGCAAATGAAATATTTACTGTATAATTCTCAGATTTTACTAAGATGTTCTGTAATTTTGTATTAAAATATTTAAATTAACTGTACCATCTAGAGAGAATATTCAGAAACTAGACTAAACATAGAATCTAAGGGACATGTTGGTATCTTTTAAAATCAATATAAAAAATTGGTTTAAATTTGGATTTGCCGGAAACTTTGGATAATCCTAAGTCATTATAGAATTGAATCGTACATAGAAACATAAGAATATTCAGGGTGGTTGATTAAAGTTTCACAGTTTTTTGAACTCAAAATTTTACATTGTTCTAATGATTTGAACCTTAATTAACCTTTAGGGATTTAATAAAACAGATTATTAGGTATAATAATTAAGTTTGAAAATCATTAGTTTGTAGGTTACTAACAAAAACCCATATTTTACAACCTTTCCTGTTTTTTTATAATTATGTTCACCTTAAGTATCCAATGCATTGTATGCAAATGTATAAGGATGACATATCACAAACTGTGTTATATAAAATGATGATGATGATGTATTCTGACCGCTTAGGTTTAAAAATTGAATATGTCGGAATGTCAATAATCAGTGAAATTCGTTTTATGATCTTCATTAATATAAAGAATTTTGACAATTAATTAATTTCACTGGTTGAAATCATGGGGCAATTGAAGCTAGACCACCATGGAAAACCTGGAAGCACTGGACGGCCGTTTCGTCCTATTATGGGATGCCGGCTCAGCGGCTTAGTTGGTTAAGCGCTTGGCGCGAGACTGATAGGTCCTGGGTTCGAATCTCGCGGGGAACGGGATCGTGGATACACACTGCTGAGGAGTCCCATACTAGGACGAAACGGCCATCCAGTGCTTCCATATTTTCCATGGTGGTCTAGCTTCAATTGCCCCATGATTTCAATCTGTGAAATTTCCAAAATCTTCACAAAACCCCTTCTGATAATTACTTAATTTGACTTGGAAGAAAGCTGAATTTGAATGGATTCTTAGTTAACAGCATTTTGGACATCATAGTTATTACTTTATACGATTCTGTAGTATGTTAAAATACTGAAAATTTCTAGGAAATGTACAATTTAAGCTTCATGCTTATTTGAATTCATCAACATAACATTTTTGTAATTCCAGTGCTTTCAGGTTTTCAATGGTGGTCTAACATTCATCAGTTCATGATCTCAATCAAAAACTTTGCAATCTCTACAACTTCACACTGATGATACATTATTGTTGAATCAAATCCATATTAATTTAACCTGACAACACTTCATCAATTAGACATTCGCTATAATATTGTTCGCATTTTTGATATATAACTAAGTTGAACTAGTCTAGATGAAAGTCATTTACCTGTATCATCTAACTGAATTACGTATTGTATCACAAAGATTCAACTGTTTTTTTCTTCGCTAAACTAAAAAAATGATTATCAAGCTAAAATTAAAACTTCATCATCTTAACAGATAATTATCAACTAAACTGAAAAGCTATTCGAGTTAAACGCATAATCTGATAATGATCTATCAAAATATTTTCTTAATTATCAATACAAGGTTGTGGAGATTGCTTAGTTTTGATAGATGTTAGACCATCATTGGAAACCTATCCTAGCACAGGATTCCTTATCAGTGCGCACCACGATCCCACACACGGGATTCGAACCCGATAACTTTGATTTCACGCACAAACGCTTAACTTTAATTACTTTTTCTGAGAGTCACTTGAAATCTTGGAACAAATATAAAACTAGATTACTGTTTATATTCTGTGTTACATTTTTCTAGACGTAATAAATAAACAGCATATTATAGCAAATCTAGTCTTCCATGAAAAAGTGGCGAGACTATAGTTCATGAACAAACCAATTGGATTTATGATAACAGGTCTTGAATTTTGGCGCGAAATTCACTCATCCATTTGGTTTTAAATGGAGTTTTGGCATTTTACCCGATATCAGTTCGTGATGAAAAACCAATATCTGGTTCCTAACCCTAACCATCAATTGTAAATATTAATCCTGATTCCTCACACTAGTTTATAACCGTCATTTAGCCGTAGTATGTAGATGGACATTCTCAAGATCTCTTTAGCGTCGCTCAAAGGTCGTCTATAGATTATATTTTTACAGAAAAAGTTGACAGTAAATTGTTTAAATTACCGACTTACTTGTATAGTACTCATTCGACATGCATGTTCTGAGTATGCATATACTTCTGAACCGTAAAGATGAATTTTCGTTGGAGTATCAGGTGAACAACGTCCATACGGCGGTGTTTTTTGTGTATGCTTGATAGTTTTAACTTTTATCTCAGTTAAACTACCCGGTTGAATATTTATTCCTTCTTGATTTATATCTGGATACGTTTCTGCATTATGTACAGTAACTACAGCTCCACTTAATTGTGATTTAATTTCTGAACTAAAACAGTCAGAACATGAAGTAATATTCATTGATTCATCTAAATAAACAAATAATTCAATGGTACGTACATGATTACGATAGATTTCATGTATATCATATGTATAACAATTTAAATATTGTGCATGAACAAAACGACGCCATCTTCCAACTTGTATACATTCATTCATAACACGTTTACTACCTTCGGCATGAATCACCTATTGTATAATTAAACAAATAGAAAAGAAATTAACAAAACAAATTAAATGATCAGTTAAGGAATACAAGACATGTAATTCTTTCTAGTATCTCAAGTTCTGTTATTAAAATAGTCTATGAATAATTATTATCAATATAGATAACTATGTATTCAAAGATACGTGGATTAAACAATTTTACTATTAAGGATTATGGAGATTATCGAATTTTCATAAATTGGGATCACAATTGATACTAGTCCGACAATAGTTACAATTCATGAGGCTGTAGATGTCTGTTTTGCACTAGTGTAGTGTTATTATTTGTCATTTGAATGCCTATTGTCTTGGCTCTTTTAATGCTACTTTTTGTAACTGGTCGTCGCTGATTGTTATGTCGTAAACGCTTATCACTTATACTTGGAACGAGGGACCTCTGCAATTCCCACGAGGCGAAAGTAAGAACACAAAGACTGGTATAAGTGATGATTTATTAACTCCAAAACACGACGACGACTCTAGTAGAAAATACACTCATTTGTATATTGATTGTACACCCATTTTTATTATTAATTAGAATGTAATCACATATATGAAAAATACTTAGAGTTATAACAAATCACATACAGAGCACAGTTCATGTCAATGGAATACGAGGATATTGTATATTATACAGAATAAAATATCATACGAGACAATAAAACAAATATTACATTGAGTAGTTATTACATTGAGTTTTGTTCAAGATTACTTCCGTTTTGATTCAAAGTGAGTAAATCAATCAAAAATGGACTTTTCTTTCCATCATATTATGTGGTATTTTTAAACACCATTCATCGATGATCTCACCAGATGTTGAAACTGGGAATTTCAGGTCATCAAACGAGCGTTTCAAGTTTAGATTACGCTATATCACTGGATATCAACTTGGAAGCCTGAAAGTTAAGCCTTCGTGTACATAACCTAGATTTTGGTGTCTTCAAATACTGGTGAGGTCATCGATATCCTCTGCTGAGAATTCCTATACTAGGATAAAATAACTGTAATGTTTCTTGGTCTTCGATGGTTGTTTATCTATCTGTCTGGTATGTAAACTATGACGATTAAATATTAATTTCAATAGTTGAGATCATGAGTCATTTGAAGCTAGACCACCATGGAAAATCTGGAAGCTCTAGACGGCTGTTGCATCCTATTGTGGGACTCCTCAACAGTGCTCATCTACGATCCCAGCTTGCGAGTTTCGAACTCAGTACGTATCGGTCTCGCTTGCGAACGCTTAACCCCCAGACCACTGATTTTATGTATTGTTAAACCATAACATCTTAATTGAATCATTATTTCATATAGTTTTACACATAAATATTTGTATGATGACTGAAAAACATAGAAAACTTTCCATAACTGATGGGTAAAATTACGGGTTACAAAGTGAGTATTATGCTAGTTGAGACCTCACATTCAACTATTTAAACAAGTAGCAATTTCAATTCGATCGTTATTTATTGTGTCTGATCTACTATTTGAATCCATAGTATATTATACTTAAAATGGTTAAACTAGATAATAACCTATCTTCTAGAAATAGGTTGATTTACTTAATCTCTTGCTTTAGAATGTTAGTTAAAATTGATTGTATAATATGTAGATATCAACGCAAAGGTTAGACTTGATAGTTTCAAATAAATTGAGCATTGGTCAGAAGTTGATAATAAATATATTTTTTAAATTCACTTGATATTGTTTACTTGAATCTTCCCATTGATGTTCAGAACTGCAAATGATCAGTCTCTTATTGGTATATGTGCATACTGTGCGTATTGCCTTGATATTGCCTTAATTCACAAGCATTATAAGCAAAAATGGATAGTGGCTAGTAGTGGAATGCAGGAAACGCGTTTCGTCCTACTTGGCTATCAGTAATCACTAGCGAAGTGGATAACGCGATAGCGTTTGAAGCTAATTGTGCTGAGTTCGAGTCCCGAAATGAACACCAACTCAGAGATGCAGGTACATCCAGCTGTTGAGTTCCAAATAGAACAAAACGCGCGTCTCTAGTTCCACTGCTAGCCACTATGCATCTTTTGTTTTAAATATATTTTTTGTTGTTATATCCTAATGAGTAGAAAAAATTGTGTTGCTGACGTTTCGTAACCTAATGTAGGCCATTTCTTCAGAGAAAATCAATAACTGAAATAAGATTAACACAATTTTAAATTTAGGTTAATTTTATTTCGGCCATTTTGGCTTACATTAAGTTACAAAACGTCAGCAACACAATTTTTCTATTCATTGGGATACAACAACAAAAAATATTGATTGTATAGTAGTTAACTTATTAGAAAAATCTTGTGTATTCCTAGTCAATGGAAAATTGAAAATACTAAAATTGTGTTATACATTTTAAATTATTCATTCTAAAGAAATTACAAAAATAGATGATTTCTAGAAAATACTATTTGAATATACTACTTATGAGATTGTTCACAGAAAACAAAGTGACTCTGATATTTTCAGAATGAAGTTTGTGGAGATTGTAGTAAATTTTTTTTGATAGTTCAATTCATGAGTCAGCTCAGTGGTCTAAAGGTTAAGCGTTCGCGCGCGATGCCGAAGGTTCCGGGTTTGAGTCCCACATGCAGGATCATGGATGCATACTTTTGAGGAGTCCCATACTAGAACGAAACTATCATCCAGTGCTTTCTAGTTTTCTCGGATATATGTCATACACTAACTAAAAAGAAATATTTTTTCATAGAAATTGATTACTTTAAATCATAACATCATTATCATAGTATATTTGACATTGAGAAGCTAATTTTAGTTATTCAGATTAGTAAAATTGCTATCGGATACAACTATTTATCTTGTTAGGTTAAAAGTGAAACTCCTAAATGAAAAATACTCCACAAAGATATTACTAAAAGTGTGAGGCAAGTATAATTCTGATGTATGCAAAAAAATAATAAGCATTTATACAATGAATTCTGCCAAATGTTTCCCAGTGATCAATTTATCATTGTCATTGCTCAAGGTCATACTATCACCTATTGGTCAAAATTGATAAATCATTTTTCCTATCAATGAAAAAAGTAATATCCTGCCGGAAATGATACATACAGATTTGTTTGACATATGTATCCTGCTTACTATTATTTACATACTTGGTAAATATTAAAATAAGGCAAAGGTATGTAGTCATATGAAGTACAACCTTTTTAAAGTAATTTCAGGATTAGTATTTATTATGATTAGTCATTAGCTGGATACCATCTGAATGTTAAGAAGCAATGGATAGTTGAATCGTGCTTAAATAAGATTTATCATAATTAAAACAACAAAATGAGATTAAGCTTAAGAATATTTAGTTCTCTCTGTCTTATGATATCACATATCCAATGTTTTGGTACAACATCATCAGTTCAGTATTTTAGAGGTTTGTTAAACTACAGTCAGTTTATGGTGAAATTTATCTCTAATCTTTTCGAATGTATTCAAGAATCGCTTTAAGAAGTTTCGTTCGAATCATATCTGAAAAATGAATTCTTTGACATAATAAAAGAATAAGGAAAGACAAACAGCACACCCAATCCATAATCGAGACAAAGTAAATAAAATAAATTAACACATGATTGGTATTCTATTATTTCCAATAAAACTACAGAAACTCACTGATGACAATGGTGGATGTGTCGCTCAATTTCGTGGATTAGTTGACGTTAGACATTAACACCGTTGTATGCCGGTTCAGTGGTCTAGTTGGTTAAGCGCCTGATGTGAGACTGATAGGTCCTGGGTTCGAATCCCGTGTGGCGAAGCCGTGGATGCGCACTTCTGAGGAGTCCCATACTAGGACGAAGCAACCGTCCAGTGCTTCCAGGTTTTTCATGGTGGTTTAGCTTCAATTGACTCATGATCTCAACTGTTTAAAACTACGGAAAATTAATTGTACTGCTTACAGAAAGATGGAGAAAGAGAAATCATTTCTTCTTCAAATTCACTTTTCCACATAATCAATCATATATGCCGTTTGATATGAATAATTTAAGAGGAGCATAAAATACAGTTATACATATTATATATTAGACTGTATGTTTACTTCCTTATTCAAATATTCTATGGCTACCAAAAAAGTATCTCACTTTCATTCATCTTCTATAAAAAATAAATAACATTCAACACGCGAAACAAAATTGATCTTAACTACATTTTATATCTCTATTCTTCTTCTTCTTCTTATGATTTGGATTAAATTTCGAACATTTATCTCAACTTTACAAACTGAATATATGTTAAACATTGAATAAGAATTGTAATTTTTGGTTGTATACAAGTTGATAAGTAACTGTAACATAGACTGATGAATTTATTTTATTCTTCATATCTTGTTGTGATGTATGCTGTTTATGAGGACAGATAGAAGTAGTAGATAGCACTAAACAGAAGTAGAATGCCTGTCGGTAGAAGATTGAACTGAAGAGAATAGGAAGAGAAAAAGAGAAGAATTGGAATAACAACAGAATCGGAAGAATCATAAAGTATATAAAGGACAGCTGATGGAAGATGTCGTCTAAATTTAATCGAATACTTTCGCAGTATTTGGACATCGAGTTGATGTGAGACATTAAGGAAGAAGAATTTAGTTGCGAAATCTCGGCGAATGAATATAGAGTAAATCTAACGTTTCATTTGGCGATCTTTTCCAAGCTTTGTAGATTTTATGGACTACTAAAAATACATAAAAAAGATGTCTAACTAAGACCTGTGGTTTATTACACAAAGTCATCAATGTACAATCTTTTTAGATATCTAGCCAAAATTTTTAAAACATATGAAAGTGAAATCAAACACAGAATAAAAAAATTCCAGTGAATTCAAAGATTTTATCACTACTATCTGCATAGAAGAAGATGAATTAATGCCAAGTTTTCATGTTTACTCTATGTTCACTGATATTCCTATTTGGAAGGTTTTAGATATTGTGCATAATCTCTTAGATTCTGACAGTGTACTAAAACAACGACGTCCATTAGGTCCCCGAGACATTACCAAAGCTCTTGATCTACGTTTGAGTTCGACGTTTTCCAATTTTTGCGATTTGTACAGAATAAACAGAAGGTATGGTTATGGGATCATCGGTTTCTCAAATTGTTGCTAACTTATTCATGCATTCACTTGAAAGAAGTGCGATTTCAAAGTGCTTCCTTCCACCAAAAACCTGGTTGAGGTACTTAGATGACACTTTTGTCATCAGAAAATGAGATAAATTAAACGAATTGTTTAAAAAAATCAATAGCATATCTGACAAAATCAAATTCACTGAGGAGATGGAATCCGCTGAAAACAAATGACCTTTTCTGAACTGTTTAGTTGACAGGAAATGTAATGATTATTTAGAAATTAATATATTCTGAAAGCCAACATATTCAGGGAAACATCTAGATTACAAGTCAGCAGATGCCCATTTCAGCAAAATGACAGTGGCTAAGAATTTGATAACCAGAGTTCAAAGACTCGTCACTGAAGCAAGTGATAAAGAAACTGAAATAAATTTATTTACATCCACTCTGGTGATGAATAATTATCTTAGGGATTTTACGAAAAGAATAATTAAGAAAGAAAAACAAAATGATAAAAAAAGACATCAACAAAAAGAATAGGTTAGCACGATGGTGATCCCATATTATAAGAGAATTTCAGAAAAGATCAGAAGGATCTTAAATCTTCAAAATATAAGAGTATTCATTCGAACAAACAATATTCTAAGATCAAAACTGATAAGAAACAAACATCTAATACTAAAGAAGAAACAACAAAATTGTACTTATGAAATTAAATGTAATGATTATAATGTTATTTATGTAAGTGAAATATTACGGCAACTAAATATGAAAGTAAAAGAATACAAATCTAGTTATTATTATTATTATCATCAGCTTTATTCAATATTATATTTTTGGTACAATATAGAATTCTCAGCGTAAAGTATTTCAACAAGTTTCCGTTTCTCTCTTCTTGGTCGGTCCTGGCGATAAATATTGAGTGATCGACAGTTAGATGTTAGCAGTTCAGTAAATGAACATCTGAATAATGTGCATTCTTTTCGCTGTATATTTCCAGCAACAACATTGGCTCTTATTGAGCTTTTTGTAACTTTGACAACGAAAGGTTGTACACTTTTCAGAAACGCAGCAGAATACATCATGCGATTAATAAACATATTGATATATTAAAACAAACAAAAATAGATAACTTGTTGAAATATCTGGATGGCAGGAACAGGTAGCCCAGATGCTCAAGCAGGCCGCCCTTGTTGACAATTATTGCACGAAGTTTATGATTCCCCACCCCTACATTGATGAGATATTTTAGGGTCTGATTAAAAAAATTTTCTGAAATAGTTGATTGATGAACTTGCTTTTTGAAAATGTTAATAAAAAAATATTTTGTCGCCTGTAGTAATTTGTTAATTGGTTTTGTAAATTGTGCTTTGATTGAATGTGAGAATTTGCATTTTATTTCGAATAATGAATTCTGTCTAATTGCCCCATGCGAGTTTTGATTAAAAATTTGAACTTCAGAAAAAAAGGACATAAATTCTGTCTGACTATCCTGTTATACTCCTGTCTGTGTATGTAAATTGGGATAAATGTTCTTAAATGAAGTAAAAATAGAACTGAATACGTTAGGTATGGCAACATGAGAAATAATATGTATATCGTTAAAAGGAAATTTGGGCAAAATTGTTAACTGTTTGTAATAGTTGATAATAATGATTATTATACTCAAAGGGTAATCACATGTTTAATGTACAAGGATCAAAACTGATCTTCATTATAGTATTGCCATGATTTATGTTAACACATAGTTTGCCCTTGTAATAAACATTATATGTGGGCAGAAACACCAGGGAGGCAAAATCCGACTCACACGTCCGCATCATGCCACCTGGATAATGAGACGAATGACTCATGAACTAATTTGAGCGGTAACCCGGGTGGTGGAGATCGGGTTAATCACCCACTCTTACCTATACCCACCAATCGATTACGAATCCCACAGAGAAACATAACATATGAATAAATCATCGTGATAAGATCATAAATATGGTATGTAATAGTCGTGCTAAATATCAAAGATCAATGAATAAACAAACCTTCACACATTCTTAAGTTAATAATCATTTCTAAGAAAGAAGCAAATAATATTTATGATTGAATGATTTTGTCAATAGTAATACGTAAATACAAAAGAGTTGTTTCGTTTCTCCTTGGAAACGGTATCGTTAATAAACGCTAAGTTATAATTGTGTTATAAATTGTTTTTAGTTGTACATTATCTATTCTATGTAGTTGAGCAGTTTATAATCAAGATTATAAAAAAAGGCTCTATGTATGCGATAATTTAGACCGGTTATTGTGTTTGGGAAGTGCGCGGTTGGTTTTTTTTCACTTACTGTCGATAGCAAATGTTTTGTAAGTATACAGTACGGCAAAATAACTATCTTAATGTTTTTTTTTATGTCATTTGTAAATGAAATCGCATATGTTAGTTGTTAATAACGTCTAGAATCATTTTTTTGCAGTCATCGGTTTTATTTGTTAAATATATTAAATATATCTAATGTCAACAATATATCACCGTTAAACTAGCTTAGTGGTTATGTCTGAAACTGTGAAAATAGGTGATAAGAAATTATTAGTTGCAGTTGATTGATCACTGAGTGGTGATCAATGTCATGTATGTGTCAAGTCCTTCTTAGCGCAAATCGAATGCTGTGTGACAAGGGATCGAATCCGTCAGGGAGCATCAGTTCTCTCAAGATTACAGGTACACCTTGCTGGCGAGTGTCAAGTAGCACTAAACCTAAATCCAAGGTTTCCTGTTGACTACCTCCAACCACCACTGAAATTATTAGTTCCATAAATATTATAGGTAAGAACTGATGACGAAGTTCAGCATTTCTTACTGAATATCACCAATCACACCTTACATCACTTATGAAATGTGTTTAATAATCAATCGAACAGGAAATGTGTTCGCTACCAAAGAACATTATATTTTGTATACATTTTTTCCAAGTATAACTGCTTTGAGTATTTGATTATCCTTCCTGGCAAAATGATTACTTTTAAACATCAATCGAATGAACACATGTTTTGATTTTGATTTACCAACTTTTCATATTGGGTTATATACACTATTGTGTAATTTTATGAATGTTCTTTGTAACCAGCCTCATATGTATATACGCTTATGTATTCATTTATATAACCATCGAGTTTTTATATGTTTGGTCATTATCTATCATACACAAAGGATACAGTCGACTGACTAGAGTAAAAAATTAGGTGTAATGTTCAAATCACTATGTAAACATTATTGTAATAGGGTATTCATTTCCTATGTTCAACATTTTTACATACTTCCATAATACATTGTCCTGAACCAAATTGCATAAATATTTCATCCAGACTCCCCTACCCCCACCCCAGCATTAAAAAAAACAAAAAACAAATTTGAATTATCTCAATGTCCTATTGAATATGTAGAACAATTCCATCTTCTTTATTTCCCTTGCTTATCCCTGTATAACTATTATTATTCATATGTATATTAACATTTATTTCACTTGATATTTAAATCATATAGACAATTTTGTCCTTGAAGTATTAGGTCATATCATTCGACTCTATTAAAGTAATGAGGTAAAGCTACTAACTATTCATTTTCAATCTAATATGAAATGAATTTCAATTGAAGAATTCTAAGGAAATAATAAATGAAAGCATAGGTTTGTTTCAATGTTTTTAATTCATGAATTGAATATATTAAAGTAGATATAGTATTTAATAACAAAAGAAAAAGGAAGAGATTTTCGATGAATATTGAAATTAACTAGATAATAAGGTTTAGATTATGATTTGCAGTGAGAATCAAACTATCCATTTAAGTTTATTTATATTCTCTCCAATTGTATTCTTGTAGAGTCTCAGTTTTAAAGTTCACATATATAGAAACCTAAATCTAGTATCTTACTGACTCAAACTTTAGTGTAGTGTCAACCGGAAGTTTGTTTCTCATTGTTGAATCTTTTCTCAACTAATGATTTAGTTGAGAATAAAATTTAGAATAATGCATTAAATCAGAAATAAATTCAAAACTCTTAAAGATAATTGTAGGAATGAATGATATTCTAAAAAGAAGTAGTTTTTTAGGGCGTTTGTAATATGCCTTTGCTTAATAGCTTTTATGCCAGTTATAATGGATTGATCATTGGGTGGTGATTAATGTCATGTATGTCAGGTCCTTCTGAATGCAGATCGAATCCTATCGACCAAGTTGCAATGTGGCTATCAGTCTAGGTGACTCGACATTGCATGCACTGTGTTGAGATAAGATGATGGTTGGAGGTAATCAACAGGAAACCTTGAACGTAGGTTTTGTGCTACTTGACACTTGTCAGCAAGGTGTTTTAGCGTGGACCTAAATTGTTACAAATATTAAATTGAATGTATTTCGAAAGTTATTTAGTAAAGTCGTTTGATAGTTATCTTTCAATGAAAAATTGAACTTGAGCTGTTAACGATTTGACTTTCTTAGGGTTATTATATTTCTTGAAATGATTTCTAAACTTAAGTGAGTATTAGGATGAAAAACCACCACCCTTTCATGAAAACATTATGAAAAAACAAACAATAGACTAGTACTTTCAGATTATTCTCTAGAAAGACCTACAAATTGTCATACATAGAATTACCAATAGCGAGCTACTAGATTCACAAAAGTTTTATAACCTATGTCTTGACTCAGAATTTACTCAACAAATAGAACTTTAGATAATGTCAAACCCGTAGATAATTACTAATTGAATATATAAGTAGTAGGAAGTTTCGAAGCTACATTTTATTCACAAAATATTCAATCAAAAAACACTATGCCAAAGACGTTCTTAAATAATAATAATAATAATAATAATAATAATAATAATTCAAGATGAATAATGAAATCCATGAACCAATTAATGATTATTCGGTTTCGTTGATTTAAACACAGTATGCCAGAAAAAACACATTCAAACATCATGTTTACATGTCGATAATTAGTTCGCTATGATTGCAAACTTGATTTAGTAATTTTCAATCGGATTTTCATGAAAACAAATTCTTGCCTTTTTTTAAAGTAAAACGTCTACTCTTATTCTCTATCATCTCAAATTATCTTATTTTTGATCTTATTTCCTTTATAAATGAGAATATTTGGGATGTAAATGAGTGTTGAAACAGTTTTAGGTTTATAAACAAAGACGCGCGTTTCGTCCTGTTTTGAACTCGTCAACTGTATGTATCTGCATCTGAGAGTTGATGTTCACGCCGAGACTCCAACCCAGTACCGTTCGCTCCGAAAGTCATCACGTTATCTACTTAGCTATTGAGCTCTAGTAGCCACGTGCTTGTGTAATGGGGTGAAGTTTAAATTCACTTCGTGTTGTTTTACTTGTATCTTCCCATTGTTATTTAGGACTGCGATTGATCAGTCTCATGTTGGCATATGTGCATCCTGTTCGGATTGCCTCTGTATGGCCTTAAGTCACAAGCTTTTTAAGCAAAGATGGATAGTAACTAGCAGTGGAATCCAGAACACGCGTTTCAACCTAGTTTGGACTCGTCAGCCGAACGCACCTGCATCTGGGAGTTGATATTCACTCCGGGACTCAAACCCAACATGAGAGTGACAAATTGCAGTCCTAAATAACAATGGGAAGATACAAATAAAACAACACCAAGTGAGTTTTAAGTTAAGTTATTTGCAAAGATTACACAGTTTTTTAAAGGTACTTTTCGTTATATTGTAAAACTAATTAAAAATTGTTTGAAAACCATGAAGGATATCTCAAATGTTATATTGTGGTTTAAAAATCCTCAACAATATACATTTGCAACATCATTAGAAATTAAAATACAGACATTTATATCTTTTAATGACCTTGTAAAATTAAATCATAGGTGGAAATGTATCGATTTAAACATGTCATAGATACGACAAAATCCGAGGATGCTATTATCAAAATTTTTCATAACGATAACCAGTGAACAGACAAAACAAGATTAGATTTTGAATTAACAATGTATTTAAACGGAGATAGAGATAGATAGAAGAGAATAGTTCCTTGTAAGCTTTGTCTTGATATCAATACTATTCTTAGATCCCTTCAGTTAGTAGTTTTTGTTAAAGTTATAAAGTCAGCATTATTGTCAAATGCTTGTGAAGTTACTTATTTTTGGGGGGTTATTTACATCTTCTACGCCCAAAGATAAATATTTCAGAATTTATGACTGTGTATAAATTTATTTATTATTTATTATTTTATTTATTTTAACACATAGACATTGGTACAAGGAGGCACCAAATACATATGCGCCACACAAATCTCATTTAATATGTGTGAGGGCTGTGGTACTACCTGGGTGCCCAAACCGAATCAGGTGGTTTTCTTAGGGAAACACACTCGGAGCAATGTCAGGAGATGCAGTCCCATGGTAGCCGGCGACCAATAATTGGTTCATACGCCATTTGTTCCCTCAGGGTACAGGAGCCTATGTGCATCATTGATCTAAAGTCAGGGTTTTCCAACTCCCCTAGGTAAACTCTCCGTCTCCATCAACCCGGTTAAAGCGCCGGACATTCGCTTTTCGTCCTCTCAATTTTGTAAACAACACCACCGCCACGAGAAGGCAATGAGTAGGACTTTCCTGGCAGAGGCTATATACGCGTGGATATTCTCAATGGGATTTAGCAAGGATCTATTTTCAGTTATACATCAACTTATATTGTTTCTATATTATTACAGTTATAATAAGACAATAAATTGCTTAAAATTGTTTACTGTTTACCTAATCATGAGTTGAAATAAGAATTTCAAGTGCTTTAATTCTATTCTTTAACTAATCATTGTAATTCTTTCATTATGTTCCATGAACGACGCTAATATTATGTAACATATAATTTATTGAAATTAGGAAAGAATACAGTTAGGCGTTACTAACTGTTAATGAAATATGTGAAGGTTAGAGTATATCCATATTTTTACATCTCATGATATCTTGATATATTTCATATTTATTGAGTTTTATAGAAGGTTGATCAGCCAACGTAAATCCTATAACTGTATACATACATTTAATCATTTAGGCTTTGTAATTATCTTCTATAATTTAATGAAAATATGATGGAACTATAATTCATGGATAAGTCAGTCATAAGCATTTGAGGGATTTCAAGGTCATGGCGTCAATTTCAGTACCTGATGCTCACGTACGATCGGTTCACGGCGGATTTTAGAGAAAATGTGATCAATGAGCGGTTACAACAAATGACACTCAAGATTCGTTCAGAGGTCGTCCATAAAGTGTAGTCTCGCCGAAAATATTTTTAAATTGCATTATTTCTTGCAAGAGTTTCAACAGTTTTCTTTTTTAAACTTTTGGCATCAAGTAGTAAACCCTTAATTCTATAAAATATCGTCTATGCAATAATTTAAAGTAAAATATTTCTGGACCCAATGCCATAGTTTGTAACACATTGTATGTTTGAAATGTACGGCACTAGATTTGGGTTTCAATATATCTATCAACATTGGAATGATAAGTAAGAAATAGGGCGAAACACTTTCTGAATTCTAATACTAAACATAATCAATTAATTATATTTTACTCAATAAAGTTACTAAGATTTACTTCAGAATACTTATCATTTGTAATTATCATATTTGCATTAATACTACATGTCATAATTAATCTTCATTCTTGACTAAACAGTTCTAAAATACAGTATATGAGAAATGGGTTTTTGTGGATATTATAGTAACTCACTGATCAAAATGGTGAATGTGTCTTTCAATTTCGTGGATTAGTTGAAGTTAGACATAAACACCATTGTATACCGATTGGCTCAGTGGTTTAGAGGTTAAACATTCGCTGAACGAGACTCATAAGCCTTAGGTTCGAATCCTGTGAGGTGAGATCACGGATGCGCACTGTTAAGAAGTCTCACAATAGGACAAAACATCCGTCCAGTACTTTGAAGTTTTCCATAATGGTCTAGTTTCAACTGACTTATGAACTCAACTATTAAAAATACTGTTTAGTTTGTTAAACTGTAAAGTTGACACAAGTTTTCTTTTAAAAAAAAGTTAACAACAAATTTTTAATAATCTAATTACATTGAATAAAACATGAATTTTTAAAGTATAAAATAAAGGCTTATTCCCATCAGATTTTATTTTATAAAGTTTATCATGTCCTTATTCACAGCACGATATTTAGAGAGAGCGAGAGAAAGGTTTTATTTATTTATTTATTTGCAGGACATTTATTTAAATTTTCTTTAATTGAAACATTTAAAACATTGATCATGGAACATGGCCTAGATACCTATGAATGAAATAATTACACATATAGATATTTGATCAAGGTAAATTAGATTAATCAATTATTCTTTTTTCTCTTTTTTTTCTTTCTTTCTTCTCTTCACCTATTTCATATGAGTCGGTAGGTTTTTTTACATATGAGTTAAATGCTCGCGCGTGAAACCAGTAGGTCTAGAGTTCGAATCTCGCAGGGGGCGAGGTCGTGATGCGCACTGCTGAAAAATCCCATACTAGGATGAAACGGCCGTACAGTGCTTCCAGGTTTTCCATGGTTTTCTAGCTTCAACCAGTGAACTTTCTAAAATCTCCACAAAACCCCTTCTGAAGATATATGTATGTATGTTTGTTTTTTGTTGGCGTGATATTTTCATTCTGAACTGTAACCATAACAAGCATTTCATTATTCATGAATGTATTTCTAATTGGTCTTATAGACTACTGATAAAAAAAGGTCTCACGCAAAAATATAAAATTCTTTCGAATTGAATAGATAGCTATCAATAACAGTTAGAGATAATATTAATAAAGAATTATCCTTTTCTAATTTATGAAATTGAAAACAATATTAGATACTGTTAAATTCATTGTATTAACAAAGTGATACCCTTAAATCGATTAGTTTAACCCAGCATTGATAGTGATCTGATTATTTTTTAACCGAATCAACTGAATGAAGGAAGCATATCACTTATAGGTAGAATACTATTTATATAGAGATATCATTCTTGTTTATTTAATTACCAGTTTATTAGTCACATAATTACCTACTTGTGAACATTAAGAAATTTTAAAATATTAGATAGCCTGTTATCGTGGATGCGCACTGCTGAGGAGTCCCACAATGGGACAGAACGGCCGTCCAGTGCTTTCAGGTTTCCAAAGGTGGTCTAACATCAATCGGTTCATGATCTCAATCAAAAACTTAATAATCTCCACAACCCCTATACTAGTTGTTATAATGAGTTTGATCAGTAGTGTCATCTTGAAATAATATATAATAACATAGTCATGAAAAAGTGATTTCCAGGTTCTTTTCCAAGTGAAGAAGAAGATATAATTATAAAAATAATATGAACCTGAGATATATGTTTTTCTTTGAAAAAGCTTGGACTAGATTGTCAGGTGAAACATTGAATTGATTTCAAATTCTTTCGCTGAGATTTTACAAATACATTCTTCCTCTTTAAAGCTGAGATAGTTATATGAAATTAACAGCCATGGTTGTACATTATTGTAGCTATGGACATGAATATTATTAATATCTACATATTGTTCATTGAAGGTTCGTTGTTAGTTCGAAAATATGATGAATAGTAAACGTCTTCTTATTAATGTTCCCCCCGCTAAAAACATTTACTGAGAAATCTAATTGGAATGTAATAACTGATTATTTAAGGTGTTAGAAGATGTTTTTTGAAAATAAGTGATAAAGTAATAAATTTTCCGTCTGTTAATATTTAATGGATTGAAGGTTTATTAAGATTATTCAGTTGGAACGGTGTTCACATAATTTAGTAACTTGAACGGCTGTTTGTTTCGTGAAAGGAATTCATTAAAGGAATTATAACTCAATTTTTTAAGGCATCTGGACAGGTGAGTTATCTTTAGGCTACTGATTTAGTATCTAATACTTTGTGTTTCCACTTCCAATCATTTTGGCTGATTTTTATTTGTTCAAACTCTTTTAAGGTTTTGAGTATTTTATTGTTGAGAAGAATAAAATAAAGCATATACAGAGATTCTCAAGAGTTCTCAAATGATATGATATTATGATGAAGACCATTTTGAATGTATTACTAAGTTTTTCAAATTAATTTGTCGCTTTTTCTACTTTAGTTATTAACAACAAAAGGAAATGTCAAGTGTTTTATGCAGCTTATCTATAACGTAGAGTCAGTCAGTCAGCTACAACGTAGGAACGGGCACATATGTGCATCGATGCAAGTTGCCATACTTCATTAGCACAGCAAGATAAACACCGGATTCATAGTAGTTAAGTCAATGGTGGTAATATATAAAAAAAGATTGCATATGAGGACGTAGTACAAGAAGAAAGAATTAGTTGGTAGAAAGAAAGATCTGAAGCGATTTTAATCTCATAGTTTAAAGGAAGACAAAGAGTGTACACACCTATGCCATTGTGATCGATTCTGAGCCATGTCACCCAGAGTCTCCAACCATCGGTTACGATAGTCATGCGGACCCCAACCAAGTAGTCTGAATCTACCAACATGAATAAGACTAGAAGTTAATGACTTCAAGCACTGATATCATGTTTCGATTTGGCCAATTTTGAGTAGTATAATTTAACGAAATGTTTTATATTAAATATAATAATGAAATACATTTCTGTATCTGTCGATATCTGCTTAAATGTCTATATGAATTTTATCATTAAAAAGTTACACTTTAATATGTAGAAGATGAATTCATACGTCAGTCAACTAAGACGGAAATATGATTGAAAACAAAAACGTATTAGATAACTCCAGTTATAAATTCAAAATTATTAGATTTATGTTACGGTAGACAAAATATTATTAAATTTGAATCAATTCATATTATAAATTGGAAATGAACAAGTTTACATTGATTGAATCTTAAATACTATCATTGAGTAACAAAACAAAATAACTTCATTTCAGCGGTTTTTGAACTTCAATGAATCATCATTATTCATTAACGTATCAGTCAAGAGCTTTTTCTCTACTTCAGTAGTATCGCTAGTACAAATACGATTGATTCTATTGAATAAACACTATTAATCCAGGTTTGTAATAAATTAGGCAGTGATTATGGAAATTAAGATATTACCCTGTCGATCTTGGATTTCTATATACAGAACGTTTGATGAAACCATTATCTCTCCTACTAATCAATATGTCTGGAAAAGGAAGTTGGTTATCCTTTTCTTCGCATGTAAGAGAAATATTGTTTTAACTTGTGTTGAGTTCTTTTAGCAAGTGGTTCACATCTTCACGTTTATCCTCTGTGATTGTGATTTCATCAGCGTACCGTTTATACAGAAACATCTTTTGAATTGTGTCTTCAATTAGATTTTCAACATATCCCATAAACACAACAACCACTAACGGTTCTAAAGGGCCACCGATAGCTACGCCATCGATTTGTCGAAAGTGCTCACCTTCAAAAGTGAATTTTATATGGTCAGTAAAGAATAGTAATACATCTCTAAGAGTTTTAACAAGAAACGGTAATTGAAGGTCATTCAATGAGATATAATTACATAAAATAGCAATGATTTCCCTAAGAGGTACATTTGTAAATAAAGTGTTCACATAAAAGAAGTACATTGTCGTTGTTTTTATATTCATATCCATTAAGTGCTTAATTAATCCAAATTAATCAGTCAGGGAATACTTACAAAAGTAATTTCGGATAGGGTTTAATACTTTTGTCAGTTATTTTGTAAGGTTGTATGTAAGTGAGCGACATATTGATAGAATTAGAAGTAACAGGGTATTAGGCTTATGAATTTTTGGTAATCCATATAAAATAGGATACACTGAATCTATAAGTTTTAATATATTAAACTCATTCTTGTTAATAGTGATATAATGGAAAGAAGTCGAAATTCGATTGATTTAATAATTATGAGCTTTGTCCAACATTACTTCCTTTCTGATTCAATGTAGTATTTGTTTTATTGTCTCGCATGATATTTTATTCTGTATAATATACGATATTCTTGTATTCCATTGACATGAACTATGCTTAGTATGTGATTTGTTATAACTCTAAGTATTTTTCATATATGTGATTTCATCCTAATTAATAATGAAAATGGGTGTACAATCAATATACAAATGAGTGTATTTTCTACTAGAGTCGTCGTCGTGTTTTGGAGTTAATAAATCATCATTTATACCAGTCTTTGTGTTCTTACTTTCGCCTCGTGGGAATTGCAGAGGTCCCTCGTTCCAAGTATAAGTGATAAGCGTTTACGACATAACAATCAGCGACGATCAGATATAATAAGTAGCATTCAACTGACAATTTATAATAAATAGCATTCATGTTTAACAATTTCATTAGATTCGAGTTTACTTTCTTTTCTAATTTACGTAACCCATCGGAATCAAACCCAGCCATACATTTGTTTTTATCACCGAGAATGGATTCCATTTTATTTTCATAGTTGGGTTTATTCATAATAACAACACCAAATCCTTTATCAGGTTTAACTATAATAATATTGGCATTATTTCGCAATTCTTTTAATCATTTGAAGTACTCATAAGTTAATATGCTTCCCTGCTTGGTTCAGTAGAATGGAACTGGTGCACTACATCCACTAGTTTAGCTTTAAATCAAATTTTATGTAACTAAGGATGAAGGAGCTAAAGTATTCAATTGATCATAGAGGTTTTCGAATTGGGCATTGATTGTCAATCCATAGATTTGTGTTATATGAACAGAAAAATTAAAACCCAGAGAAAGTGTCTCCTTTTCATGAACAGACAATACAACAGAGGACAAATTAGTGAATTATTTATCAGGATTAATTAGGAAAGAAGAGAGATGGATATTATTATTATTAAGACAAGATTTTCCAGCTTTTTTCCTGATCCCTTCTATTGTTTTTAAGATGACAATACCACGAAAATTGGATGCCAGCTCAGTGGTCTAAAGGTTAAGCATTCTCGCGCGAGACTGATAGGTACTGGCTTTGAATCTCGCGAGGCGGGATCGTAGATGCGCACTGCTGAGGAGTCCCACAGTAGGACGAAACGATTGTTCAGTGCTTCCAGATTTTCTATAGTGGTCTAGCTTCAATTGACTCATGAATTCAACTATTAAAAATTGATGAATTTGATATGACACACTATAGACCTTTCAGTTAATACAGGTAATACTTGAGTATACAACTCAATTATGTCTTGTGATCACATGTTGTCAAAATGATATTTATCATTGTCTATTTTGGAAAGATCAAAAAAGCTTTATGTAGAATTCTAACAATTTTGAGTATTTCATTCTACATATTTGAAAACCTGTTGATGTCGTCAATAGAAATGAGATCACATTTGCATAACTTTGTTCATCTTTAGAAAAAAAACAAGTAAAAGCCCTTAGGATTTTTGATTAAAATAGAATGTAAATATGTGATAAACTAATATAGGATCAGAAGGGGTTTTGCGGAGATTGTAGTCATTTCAATAGTTGAGATCATGAGTCAATTGAAGCGAAATCGCCATGGAAAACCTGGAAGCACTGGATGGCCGTTTCATCCTATTGTGGGACTCCTCAGCACAATCGTAATAGAAGAAATGTTCTTTCGTTTAACAATGTATTCATATTATATTAAGTGTTTCAAAGAGTAAAATATTGACTAAACGAGTAACTTGGAATGATGTTGGCTTTTAAATATTTAGTTTAAGGAATTACATTTCAATTTTCTTTAGTATATCAAGTAATTCACGGATACATTCTAGCTTCAATTGACTCATGATTTCAATCAAAAACTTAACAATCTCCGCAACCCCTAAACTGATAATTACCATGTGCTCACTAGTGACTAGCTTTGTGAGAAAATCCTCGGAGTTCTGGTGAGAAGCCGTGATCAGTGGAGCCAATCCGTGTCGGGTAGAAACAGGTGTCTACCTCAGTACAATGGAAGATGGTCGCGCAATTTCGTGGATTGGTTAGACATTAACACCGTTGGATGCCGATACAGTGGTCTAGTTGGTTAAGCCTATGGCGCGAGACTGATAGGTCCTGAGTTCGAATCTCGCGGGGTGCGGGATCGTGGATACGCACTGCTGAGGAGTCCCACAGTAGGACGAAACGGCTGTCCAGTGCTTCCACGTTTTCTATGGTGGTCTAGCTTCAATTGACTCATGATTTCAATCAAAAACATTCTATTTCATAAGACTAAATAAAACATAAATCATTACGATTGTTAATTACCTGTTTGCAATGGATTTTCTTTGTAAATAAATCAAATTTTATGCCTGATTACTGATTATTTAAATCTCGCGGGGTGGGATCTCAACCACTGAAATAGTAATGTTTGTCAACTTAATGAGAAGATCCCTACATAGAGTATATCGTATGTAAAGTTGAAAAAAAACAAAATTGAAACGTGCTTCCAAGGATTCAATTAAGCTTCTTCACACGCATCATCATATATATTGACGTCATAGGAAGTAATAAGAAAATAGATGAGACTGGTCATTTAAAGATTATCTTTATATCCTTACTTTGGCTGCACCTCTTATACATAATTACGTGTGTTTCGGACACTTTCAACTATGGTTCATTCTAGTTAGACAATTTTTTTGAAATCAACGATGTGATCTATGAAATTTTCAGTAGAGTTTCTATAATAATCTCAAAATTTAAGGTATTACGGAACTACTATTCTGAGTGTAGTATAATTTTTAGAAAACCATTGCCTTGAAGTGACTGAGGTGATACCTATGAAAAAGGTCAATATCAGTTCTTTACCATGTACAACACAGTTCATAAATTTAAATATCAGAATATTTGTTATCGTGTACTGGATTAGCATTATTAAATGGAATATTGAGAAATTAGATAGATTTGAAAAATCTTAGTCTATCATTAAATCCAGTCTATTAGAACGTAGTTTAATCACTGTTAAATGTATTTCATGCAACAAACAAAGTATTTTCATTTAAGTTTGTTCTGTTCATTCTTAAAGGCAGTACATTCGTTAACTTTTCAACAAAATAAATGATTACAGCTTCTTTTATAATGATAAGGTGTTATGTTTGAAGCGATTACGAGTTTACCTAATCTAAAAGCGGAACGAAGACTTTGTGGAACAATGACCAATAAGCTAGCTATTCCGATGCGTCCTAATTAGAAAGAAAAGTCTAAGTTCAGAAAATGGAAATATATTCCTCAAGCAGCCAGAAGCACGAGCAACCACGACAGGCACTAATCAAACGTGTATATATAGCATAAAATTGTCCTTGGGAAGTGCTACAAAATAGCATACTTAAAGATACAACGAACCAATAGCATATAAGATCCTCCCAAGTGGGAAATACAACATGAAGGTGAAAATGATCGCTTCTGGCTCGTAAACAAGAAATTCAAATTTTTAAATAAAATTACAAAAATAAAATATTTACCAAGTGAGTTTTGGGGGTCTAACATCTCCAACATAAGGAAATCTAATTAAAAAGAAATGATTGTTCTCTATGATAAGTACTTCAATTAGATTATTTGATTCTTGATTCTAAGGTTCTAATAAAATTTTAACAAATTATGGAATTAAATGAAAACATTTCATGTGATTTCAACATAGTTATAAAATGATTATTCAGCTGAATATTCAATCGGATATTTGGTCTACTTGTTCCTGTCATTTGGATATTTCAACAAGTTATCTTTTTGCTTGTTTGTTTTAACACATCATTATGCCTATAATCCTCATAACCTATTCAGGTGAGTTTGTGAAAAGTTTACGACATTTCTCTATACAAGTTACAAAAGAGCCCAATCAGAAACAACATGGATGCTAGCTACATGCATCGAAAAGAATATATATTATTCAGATGTCAATTCCTGGATCGCTAACAACTAACTGGTGGCCATTCAATATTTATCGTCAAGATAGATCAAGAAATCAGAAGAGGAAACCTGTTGAAATCATTTGTGCTAAGAATTCTATACTGTACCAAAAATATGATATTGAATAAAGCTAACAATAATAAATAATAAATAAAGAAATAAAAATAACAATTTAACGTTAATTAAAGACTACTGTACAATGATAAATCTGATATTTTCCTTCAGAAAATTAGTGAAAACTTAATCAAAATGCACCAATAAATGATTCACTAATTGAGGATCGTATTAAACTTACATATATATACCCGGTGCTTTTAAATAAAGGAGATTTTCTCAGCATTACTCATCCACGATCCGTGCACGAAACTAATAAGTACTGGGTTTGAATCTCGCAGGATGGGATCGTGGATGAGCACTGCTGAAGAGTCCCACAATAGGATGAAACATCCGTCCAGTGCTTCCAGTTTTTTTCATAATGATCTAGCTTTAATTGATTCATGAATTCAACTATTAAACTATACTCTATCAAATTTATCCAAGTTCAAAATTAATCTATTTATATTTTACATACAAAATAAATAATAAGAAAATAAAAAGAAATTATGCTTATTTATATAATTGATTCAATCACTTTTCATTAGTTATTTAATTGAATGAAATATTTATTATGATTTTATGAAATTTGATCTTAACATCGAAATGAGATCTTTACAAGATCATAAAAAGAGAATTAAATAGAGAAACAAAATAAAACAAACTTCACTTAGTTTTCATGAAAACAAATATCATATCAATAATTATTAATTGAAACTTAATAAATTCTATAATGAAACAATCAGTAATTGTTTACATATGCTATTGAAATATAAACAAACATGATTTATAATATTGTTTAAGGTAATAAAGTTTGAAGAATACATTATGTTAGGAATTGGAAGTAGATATGAAAAAAAAAGAATAACAATTGGAAAGAACTGGAAAGAATTGTTTAGGACAGAGTATGAGGATGATATTGTTTTATTGTGCGATAATGCCCAAGTCATACAATCCGCGTTTAATCAGTTGACAGTCAATGTCCGTAGGTATGGTATATGCTTTGCAACTTTGAAGTGCAAAGTACTTCTACAAGACTGGCAGGATTCTAATCATGTACTCACCCTGGATGGTAAGCAGATAGAAGTAGTTGAGAAGTTCATGTATCTAGGTAGCTGCATAAGTGCTGGTGTTGGTGTGAGTGATGAGATCAATGCATGTATAGTGAAAGCCAGAGCGGCTTATGCCAATCTGGGCCATCTTTGGCGCATTCGTGATGTTAGTCTGGCTATAAAAGGTCAGATCTACAACGCGTGGGTGGGAGCAGTTTTGCTCTATGCTTGTGAAACCTGGCCTATCCGAGTTGAGGATGTTAGACGACTCTGTGTTTGATCATCGTTGTCTCTGAAGGATTACTGACATCCAGTGGCAACACCATGTTAGTAATGCAGAGGTTCGGCATCGTGTGTTCGGGCGAAGAGACGATAATTCAATTGGTGTCATCATCTTGAAACACCGACTTCGGTGGCTTGGCCATATTCTACGATTGTCGTCCCAGAGAATTCCACGTCGTGCATTATTTGTCGACTCTGGGACTGGCTGGAAAACGTGGAGAGTTGGACAGTGTATGACATGGTGTCGTGGTATGAAAGAAGATTGCAAAGGGCTGGCTTATGTTCGTCCTTCACGACTCCCTGGCTGGGGTCCGAGAGATGGTTGAACACAGTGGCTAGAGACGTTATCAGATATGGCTCAAAATAGAAGCAAGTGGCGATCCTGCTGTAACCTTATACTTTCTTCATAAAAAGTGGTTGTACCTTCCTTAACTGAAAGAATTCTTTCGATTGTACCTTTTCGTTTCCCTCATTATTCTTATTACATCACCATACACTAAGCTGTGGTCGTTATTGTTCTTTTTTTTACGCTTCTTACCTTCCTTTTTATTCTCTTCCCATTCTCATTGTTTTGTGTGGCGCATATATATCTGCTGCCCCCTTGTATCAATATTTATTTGTTCAAATAAATAATAAATAAATAATAGGACAGGGTTTGAATGGAGAGTGGTGGTAGAAGGACTTTATTTTTTTACGAAGAGTAACAGACGTAAGTAAGTAAGTCGGTAAGTTTAAGGTAATAATTAAAGAAGAACAATATAAATTGATTATATTTTATGAAATCTTTTCAGATGATCAATATTTTAATCGTATCGTTTGCATAAGTGAAAACTGTTAACCATTTACATTTGAAATAATAATTGTAATTTACAATGTTAAACAATTTATCACTTCAATATGACATTTTCTGTCTGAAAATGTATAAAAATTAAGAAATTTAATCAGTTATCGAAAAGTTTATAAAGTTATTTAAAAATCTATGAATGATCGTAGAAATCAATATCATTAACCAAGTGACAATACGAACCGAGAGTGTCGATTGTGATACAATTAGAAACAAAACCTGATTTATGTAACTCAGCATTCTGGATAATGATTTCATCTGTTTGATGGGTCAGAAGATATATATTTCATGTAGAAGTGTTCCTATCTAACTGGTCTACTCATTAACTTACATTGAACAAACCAGTACCTCAAATTATCAATCGATTAAATCTCTTTAACATTGCCTACAATTGCCTTACTATTTACACTGTAAAAACACAAAGGTCGGTGATTGTGCACACATCTTAAAATGTTATAACAACCTTGTGACTCAAAAGTAAAAAAGTCATTGAAATTACAATCATATTTTCTACGACTTTATGATTGTTAAAATAATAAATAATGCCGAAATTTCTAAAAGTCTCACCAATATATTCAAAAAGATATAATTATCGACTTATCACTGTGATGATAATTGGGATCTCTTAAGTTCACATATTATTTGCTTCAAAGATCACAATTAAGTTTGATTAGTGACTTCTAATTGTTCTACTCATCGATTATTTCGGTACTCCTTGAACTCTTTTTACATTTTTTTACAATATATTTTAAAAATTTAAATTCCTTATAATTCTGGCATTACCATATAGCTATGTTTTCTAGGTCAGTCTTTCAAATAAGCTCATATAGGTGATCTTGATCATTTCAAATGTACACAATCGCCAGTTGTGATGTTTTGTTTGTTTATCATCATTTTTGTTCTTGATTTGTTCAAAATATTATGCTACGTTCCTTCATAGCAATTTAAGGAATGATTTATGATATAGTTTATATAAATCAGATTCGATTTCCAGAATATTTTGAGATGGTGGAGAAGATTTGTAGCTCAGGTGGATGATTTTCATGGAGTTTTGTTCTCTGAGCTGGATGGTTTGATCGTTGAGCTTTCATCGTTCTTCTGAACGACATCATCAGCAGAAACATCTATCTGAAGTTTGGACTGATGATGTCGTTCAGAAGAACGATGAAAGCTCAACGATCAAACCATCCAGCTCAGAGAACAAAACTCCATGAAAATCATCCACCTGAGCTACAAATCTTCTCCACCATCTCAAAATATTCTGGAAATCGAATCTGATTTATATAAACTATATCATAAATCATTCCTTTTATTTTGTTCATGTATAATCTATGTTAGAATGGGTAATATATAGTCAATCTTTAAAATTGATTAATAATTAGATCAGTTGAATTAACCTTGTTTCTATCATTAATTCAACTAAACTATGAAAAAAATTGTATCATTTGACCTGATAACACGTTTTTAAACAATTAATCAAATTTTTCGAAATTGGAACAAAAAATCTTGTAGTAAATTATTTGTGACTTAGAATTTTCTTTGAAAACTTAATGAATTGTCAACTTGCGTGAATTCATCAAGAAGAATACAGACAAACTGACCAATAGATTATTTGTAATACTACTACTACCCCCCTCCTCCCTCTCCTGCTTCTACTACTACTCCCCCTCCTCTCCCTCCTGCTACTACTACTACTCCTCCCCCTCCTCTTCTCCATACTACTACTACTACTACTACCACTCCACCTCCTCCCCCCCTACTACTATTACTACTATTACTACTACCAATAGTGGTAATAATAATAAAGTGTTGATTTAAAATATTGGATCATAGAATAGTTATTGTTTACTTTTGATGCATTTCTGTTTTAATATTATAAAAGGCAAATCTGATTAAAACTTGTTTTATAATATTGAACAAGTTTTGTTCTGTTAGATTTGTGTAACTATATTTAAAACAAAATGTTCACTGTTGTATTTATTATAAGAGATAAGAAATTGGTTTCTTTACAACAACAAAAAACGTTGTAAAATAAAGAAAGATACAACTTCTTAGTTTTGACAGTACTGATAAATTGTAGAATGCCTTATCCAATTACTTTCTAATTTATAATAATTTAATAGAAATAGACTAATGGAATGTAGATGAGAAACAACTGAAAAGGTAAATGTCTTTGATAATGTTGTGCTCTCTGAGGTTGGTGATTCAACTGTAAAGGTTTCATAATCACTTTGATCCTAATTATTAATAAAAATGAAAGCTATGTGATTAAATAGTAATATAGTGAACAAGAACACCAGTGGGGACAATGGAATGTATTTGACACAAAATTACACGACTTGTTAATAAAATCTAACAATCAAATAATAAATACGTAATTTGCAAAATGTTCATCAATTGTCTCATAATGACTCAGATTTCATTGTTCTTGCGGTTTCATACAAATCGCATTCTGTTTCCATTCTTTACTGTTCGATCCTCTTGTCTCTCTACTATCAGACATTCTGTTCACGACTAACATCATCTACTACTTATGCCAATATAAGTATCACACACCACAGTATGAATCAGTGAAAAATCATCATCAAAACAAACTTTCTGTGATTCATATGTCTGTTATACTCTATTTCAAGTTAATAGCAAAAACAACGAAATGACTTGGAAATTTTAAGTTATATTGAAGTATAATCTAGGTTTCATTAGAAATGAACTACTAATATTTTATACAGTAGGAAAAGTGTTCATGTTCATATTTACCCCTAGCACGTCTGAATTATAAATGTTTTATTGATCCCCTGATTGAAAACCTACTCATTGAATGTTCCTGAGTACCATTCTGAATGAACATATGATCTATCAGTTCACATATCAGAAGATATTCATTAGATTCAATCCTGAATAGTACCAAACAGAAAACACAAGTCTTTACGAATAACAAAAATGATTTTATGAATAATCAAAAATATCTTATTCAATCTGATTGTTTTAATAGGAGGTTTGACGTAAAAAGTAATGAGAACAAACTATATTAGATAAGTAATAAAAGTGCTATATAAACTCTAAAGTTTTCATCAATTAACCATTCAAACTGTATAGAGTCTTCACTACACTGATTAGTATAAATGTTTTATCAATTTCATCGAATTTAGCAAGCAATTGATCATTTATGATTAATGTCCTTAGTTTACAATAGGCATTTTAAGGCCATAACGAGTGATTCACTGCCAGTCTAATACAACACATTTTATTCAACTAATTCAGGTAATGTAGAATTGTAATTAATTTTTAAAATATTTTATTTATATCATATGTTAATTAAAGAGTCGGTTGATATGTCTATCTCCACTTGTTGATATGTTTCTCCACATAATTTCCAGTATTAACAGTCTGTAGGTTACTATTGGGAAAAGGTGGGAAAAGAGGAATATACTAGGTATTTGATGATGACTTGGTGAATTAATTTATCTGTATATTTTTAGGAAATATTGATCGTACACTCGCTATTTATAGACATTAACACCGTTGGATGCTGACTCAGTGGTCTAAAGGTTAAGTATTCTCACACGGGCCGCAATGTCCTGGGTTCGAATCCCGCATGCGAGATCGTGAGTGAACACTGCTGTGGAGTCTTACACCAGTACTTCCAGATTTTCAATGGTGGTCTAGCTTACATCGACTCATGAATCCAACCATTAAAATCATTAGAATCTCTATAAGCACCCATTCTAGTTATAGTATTTCTATTTAATCCTTATGATATGCTTCATTTTAACTGAACATACTATAATCATATATCTATATTGTTGTTAAATAAATGTAATCAACTGACGATAGATATTAAACAGTTTTGGAACAAGAAATTATTTAAATTTTGCATGAACAGAGAGTTGTAAGTAATTGTTAGTTAATAGGTATAAGTATCAGAGTTTCCCTTCACAAGTTCATATGATTTGACCATTAATAGAGTATTAATAATAAAATAATTATATGATAGGGATATCACAATTCGTAGAAATTTTAATTTCTGACGTTTCATCGATCTTATTATCTCCTTACCGTGAGTAATTGGCTTACGCCAAGTCACAGAACATCAGAAATACAAATTTCTATTCATTGAAATACAAGTTTATCATTATTATATTTTTATTGTAAGTTATGCTTTTGAAATAGTGGAGAAAATTTGTATCTAAGTGAAATGATTCTTGTTGTGTTCTACTTTATAATCTGACTAATTTATTTATAAAGTTTTCATTATCATTTTCTACAATATGAACAAATCTTATTTCATATAAAAGTAGGCATTCATTATAGTTCACTTAGTGTTATTTACTTGTATCTACCAATTGTTATTTAGGACTAGAATTGATCAGTCTCTACTTGGCATATATGCACCCTGTGCGGACTGCCTCGATATTGCCTTAATTCACAAGCTTTATTAGGAAAGATGAATAGTGGCTAGTAGTGGAATCCAGGAAGTGTGTTTCGTTCTATTTGAGACTCATTAGTTAGATGTATCTGCATCTCAGAGTTGATTTTCACTCCAGAACTCGAACCCAGTACCGTTCGCTTTAAACGCCATCACGTTATCGATTTAAGTACTGAGTTTTAATAACCACCCGTTTGTGGAATGGGTTGACGTTTTAAATTCACTTGGTGTTGTTTACTTTTATCTTCTCAAATGGCACGAATCGCACATTCTAGATTCCACTGCTAGCCACTATCCATCTTTGTTTATTTATTATAATATTCAATGTTAAAATGTAAAATTCATAATTAAATCACTTAAATCAAATAATTAAACACAATAAAATTATTTGTGTTGTAGAATTACAAAAAAAAATCATCAATCACAAGTTAAGTCTATTAAAATTACAATAACGCAAATGAAATATTCACTTATTGATGATATAATTGACAAATTTTTCTAGCTGCTTTAATAGTTGAGATCGTGAGTCGATTGAAGCTAGACCATTATGGAAAACCTGGAAGCAACAGACGGCCGTTTTGTCCTGTTGTGGGACTCCTCAGCACTGCGCATCCACGATCCTGTTCGCGGGATTTGAACCCTGGATCTATCAGTCTCGCGCGCGAGCGCTCAACCACCAGACCACTGAGGTTAATTAATTAGTTTTATTATATCAGCCAGTTTTTTTTTCTAATTCCCATTATGAATTTTACAAATCTATGAATGAAATAATTTTGTTTTATATGTAAAGATTCAAGAAGATTGTTGTGATTGATATTTGGATATTATCCTTAAGCTTTGTACAGTATTCTTCCTGATAACCGTTGCTAGATAACTCTCTTAACGGTGTATAAATCAGAAGATGAATATAAAGCGTTGATTACGTTTATTATGGCACTACACCCATGTCACCAAAACTACAGGTATACAAAACAAGCATGAAAGTTAGTGCCGAAGATCAAGCAAGCGAGAGAGCAGGCGAGTCGGATGAACAGGATTAGTGTGTACATGTATATAAACATAGGGAAATGAATGAGTTATCGAATAAGTCAAGTAACTAACACTAAAGTTAGCAAAATGAATATGTGAGTAGACGGTAAACAATGCTTAAGCGTACATATTCATACAGGTTTAACAATAATAATGGTACAATGGTATAGATAAATTGTTATTGTACGAATGGCTCTATTCATTGAATAGGCTAACAACAGGGTTTAACCAAATTAAATGTGAACAAACTCAAATGTACATGAGCTGCTATAAAGTTTACATCCACAATATCTTTTCACGTTTATGTCAATGTTTATAGTAAATCTTATTTAGGTTATTCTGTTTTTGATGAAAACCAATGAAACTAATAAACCAGCCAGTATAAACACTGGCAGTCTACCACTAAATAAAGACCTCTTATTAATTTGACTGTATTATATTTTCTAATATTTAGTTATAGTTTTATTAAATTAAAGTGGTCTAATTTGTTTAGTATATATGGGATACAAAAATTTTTCATTAATATTAGATATAAGGTCGAGACTATAATTTATGAATGAACCAATCAGGTATAACAATAACACGTCTCGAATTTTGGTGTGAAATTCAATCATCCATTAGGATAAATACAGTTTCAGCATTGTAGATGATGTCAGTTCATGATGAAAACCCTAAATGGAATTCTTAACTTTAACCGTCAACTGTGAATCATAATTGTAATCACTCACACTGGTTTATAATCCTCATTTGGTACTAGTTATTAGGTGGACACTGTGAAGGTCAGTCTAGCGTTGCTCAAATGTCGTCCATAAATTATAGTCTCATCGATATAACATTCATATTCGGAAGTTCCATCTTGTTGCAAGTATTATGAACTGAATATTGAATAATTATCGTTTTGTCACCTTAGTGATTGTTTATTATCATGGATATTAATTGTAATCATACTGATTCCTTTCTCAGCAGTCGATATCAAATAGTTAAAATTAACTCTTCATTGTCTAACGCTGTCCCTGTTAGAAGTGGTGTAATACAAGGTAGTGTCTTAGGCCCTTGGCTCTTTTTAGTGTTTGTCAATGATATTTGTGAAAGTTTCTGTGTGGGTAAGCCCCTTCTATATACAGATGATCCTAAAGTAGTATATTCATTTTCTCCACATGAGCTGGAAAATATGCAAAATTGCATCAGCATGGAGCTTAACAAGGTAGCACAGTGGTGCTTAAAATGGCAAATGGAGCTTAATACGGCTAGATGTGGATAGATATGCTTCAGCGATACATCACTCAACCTAGACCTTACCATAAATGGAGAAGTGATATCTAGGTTACATACAGTAGTAGACTTAGGACTTAGATACTCCCAAGACTTGTCGTTTACAGAACAGATATTAAAACAGACCTCTAAGTCTCAACGTCTAGTAGTTTACATAACTCGAAACCTTTATAACAATGAGTCACGTATTCTAATGTACAAAGTTTGTGTTCGACCTCTTCTAGAATATTGCGCGTTTATTCTTAGCAGTGCGCGCATAAAGGATAAATTAAGGCTGGAATCAGTACAGAGGTGATTTACACTTCGTATTCTTGGAGCTGATTGTACCTTAACTTATAATTCTAGATGTAATAAACTTGGGCTAGACCCTTTATGGAAGAGGAGACTGAAACTAAATCTTATCTTTCTCTTCAAACTATTTCATAAACTATCCTTTACATCCGATCACGCGATTCAATATGCAAAACTTCTCATTATGACATCCGTAATTCCTTGACACTAGTGAAACAAACTCATTCTAAATCATCTCTTTATATGAATTACTTCACCTGTAAATTTTCTAGACTCTGGAATAACCTACCACAATCTATCCGTATCGATGCATACTGCTCCTCTGAAAATGCATTGGATGGTCTAGCACCTGTAAGTGTATCTCATTCCATAAGTAGTATTATAGGATCTTTAAATGTTAAGCCATTTTTATTAGTACATTCCCTAAGTAAAACCACCTACTTGCTATCACTTTATGTGAACACCGCTCCTAGCAACTTTAAATAATTTGAGTAATATCTAACATCAACAGTATATTACTTTCACATGACACACGCATTTAGGTAGACCTGATTCATATATTTTGGTAATTACTGCTTTGTTGTTCCGTGCTCTCTGTTTTCGTTTTAATTTCTCTAGTTGTAGATAATTATCATTAATTCGATCTGGCACACGAAATGACCTTAATTACACCGTTCATAAATCACCAGGCTATCCATTTAGGATATATTAAAAATTCCCGGCTGATGCAGTGGATTGCTGTAATACATGTACTACTTAAACAATTACTGAACTAGTATACTTGAAACTTTCTTCTATCACATGTTTGTTCTGCACATCTAATGTTACTATTTATATCAAATTGATCATGCCTGTAAACTGGAGTGAATTCTGCAATTATTATTTTCAGAATATAAATTATTATTATTAAGATTATTACTCTCATGAATGTAGTTTAATAAAAACAATTACATCAACAATCTTCTATTCAGCTTTTTTGATTGCCCTTTAATTTGAGAACAAATCATAATGATTGTTATGCGTGCGACAAATATTATTATAGGCATTGGATAATAGTATCTCATCGTTACAAATTGACTAAAGTTAAAAAAATGTAGACCACTCAATGCTAGCTCAGTAGTTTGAAGGTTAACCTCTGGCTGTCCTGAATTCGGTGCTTGATCTAGTCGTAGATACGGACGGCTGATGACTTTCCATTTAGTGATGTAAAACTATGTAAACATCTAAGTTGGTAACATTTCAAATACATCAAAATAAATTTATATGATATGTCTTTTTATTCTTTTTACTCGATTTTATTAGATGCTATACGTCATACTTTGTAATTAAAAAAAAACATTTCCAGCAAGAGATAAAGTCTCAACAACACAAAGTATATGTTACTAAGGTATCAGTTGGTTGTATTTCCTTTGTTTACCTAAGTTTAGTCAATTGTATGATTGAAGTGAATAGAAGGAAAATGGGAAAAAACATCTTTTTAAAAAGACAAGCCCTTAAAAATGTTTCATAGATGTTTTGCTTGATTACTATGTATACTTCCTAATTTTACTGAAAACCTAACATGTAAAGAATTGTAAGAAAGAAATTAAATAAAATGGGAAGTTTCTGAATATTATATATTCAACGAAACAATACCAAGTGAATTTAAAACCACTCTATTGCACAAGCAAGTGGCTATTAAGACTCAGTATTTAAGTGGATAACGTGATGGCGTTTAAAGCGAATGGTACTGGGTTCTAGTTCTGGAGTGAAAATCAGCTTTGAGATGCTGATACATCCAACTGATGAGTCCCAAATAGAACGAAACACGCATCCTGGATTCCACTACTAGCCACTATCCATCTTTGCTTATATTTGTTTATGCCAAAATAATGATTGGTGTTGAGTGATGAAAATCATAAATAAAATATTTATCCATCATTAGTAAACTTTTAAATTTAAGAGAAAAAATAGGTTTACATATGTTTATGTGAAGTATTGCTATGATTAATGGAGTAGATAGATAAAAGGTTAACATTATTATTTCAGTTTTTTATCTTCTGTCTCCTCATTAATCAAAGCGTATTAATTTAAAAGTAAAAAAAGATGACATTTATTGATAAAACAGTGTTGAAGAGATAACTGATCCCAGAATCCTTTACCGTATTCAACATATTTGTTCATTTAATAAGAATGTAATAAAACTGTTGAAAGATAAACAGAATTACTTTATAAGATGAATGATGGCTAGCAGTGCAAAGCAGGATGAGCGTTCCGTCCTGTCTGATACTCATCGGCTGGATGTATCTGCATTCCAGAGTGAACATCAACTTTGATGAGTCCAAAATAGGCTGAACCGCGCGTCCTGAATTCATCTGCTAGTCACTATCCATCATTCTTGCTTATAATGCTTGTTACTTAATTAATACAATATTGAAGCAGTCCTCAAAGAGTGCATATGTGCTAGTTAGAGACTGATCAATTGCAGTCCTAAATATCAATGGGAATATTTAAACAAACAATATGAAATGAATTAAGAATTACTTCACTTTTTACACAGTTCATATAAAAATCAAACTGAAGTTGTTTTTCTGATTTCACACCATAGACTAGTTTGTCTGAGACAACCAGGGAAAACCAGGAAATACTGAACAGCCGTTATGTTGTAGTATAGGATTTCTCAACAGCGTACATATTCACGACTTTATCAATGATTAAGAAAGCCATATAATGATTCCTGGTTTCCAGTGAATATCCAATTGAAGTCAATCTTTGGTGTCAAACTACAAATTCAACAATTGCTATTAACCTTCTACACAATGAAACTATTTAATTGATGTATAAAAATCTCTAATTAACACTGAATTTTTAAATATTTTATCTGTAAAACTGGAATTTTCATTACATACTTCCTGCTTTATTCATAATCTCCTCGTAACTATGTTGTACTTAAATAATACTTGGGGGTTTTAACGGTCAAATTTCCGTGCACATAAGAACAGTGCCTAAGCTTAATAAAATATTGATGAGATAATAAATTAGACATTAAAATAAGGATGATAATATTTAATTGATAACAAGAAAACGATCGTGGATGTGCACCGCTGAAGAGTCCCACAATAGAACGAAACGGCTGTCCAGTGCTTCCAGGTTTTCCATGGTGGTCTAAATTAAATTGACTCATGATCTCAACTATTGAAAAAAAAACGATTATTATTTATTAACTTTTCAATACACTTGATCTTGACAGACAAGCGAATCCAAAAGACCTAATTGACTCAATTGTGAAGTGTTTGACGTTAATACTGAGGGTTATAACTTTAAATATCCAAAAAGACATTGTACTTTTATGAAGAAGATGATACTTTAAAATAACAATGATGACATTCTCGAAACTTATCACAAGAGTATTTCGAAATAAACTTTAATAATATATCAATCATCTTGCAGGTCAATGAATTGCTTTTTAATGTTATTAATAGAAAATAATTGTAGTTTAGTAAGACTTTAATGAATTCAACGACCTTTCATAAGATGATCCAAATAAATATCAGCCGATAATAAACAACTATGCTCTTTTCGATATTAATATGGAGGTTACATTTGAAACATCCTCACTTATAGTTTCCTCAGACAGTATAAATATCTTACAGGTAAGTGTCTAATATGATACTGATTTTGGCAGATATATTAAAAAAAAACAGGATCCTTTAGTTAAAGAAATATTACTAGTATAACTTACCATACAATGAATTACTGTATGACTTAAATTATGTCCAAGTTTTGGTACAACAATTTGAGGTAAACTTTCTAAATATCCACCCATTGATACAGCGCTAGTAACTTGTTGATATGAATGTATATCATTACTGAAATAATAAGCTTTAGCTGCAAAATTATTCACATCTATAGCAAATTGTCTAGGTGATTTTAAATTATATTTATTCAATATAGAATTAGCTTCAGAAGATAATGGTCTTAGATTACATAATGTTAATGATGGAAATGGTGATGGTGTATCACGTAATACTTGTGGTGGATGAATTACATTATACTCCAAATATTGACGTGTTAATATAAACATACAAACAAATAAACCACCAAAAAATAAAATCACTGATGCAATCCATAAAATTTGCAATGTTTTATTTCTAGCGGTCACAACTCTTGTTACTCCACGTATAGTAGTAGTTTGACAAAAATGAAGAAATTCTTTTTTTAAATCTTTTCTCAATTGAGATTCATCTTTAGAAGTTAATTTTTTCGATTTTTTAGTCATGATATTAAAACAAAATGTATTTACATTATATGAATATGAAAAGTTTAAATTAATGAATATAAGAACAACAAGTGAAATGTTTGCCTAGTAATTAAATTTTATTTGAGAATATACCTACAATAGGATTGGTCCATTTTTAGTTGCTAGGATTTCCAAGAATGAACCAATCATAATACAGAATTATTGATAAAATGGTCATTTACAGAAAAAAAAGATTAAACATAAACTTTATCTCTATACCTAATATACAGTATAAAAAATATTTTGCACCGGAAAGAAATATTAAAATTTTTATTCTTTTAATCAGTTGTTTCTAAAGATTACTCATAAACCATTTACAAGAGATATAGGTTATAGTAACAATCTTTTTTTTATAATATAAATTGACCTATGTTAGCGTTAAGGCATAATTTAGAAAAGTGAATAACTTTAGAAGTTTCAGTTAAATGTTGAACGAATGGTGAGAATATAATTTATGAATGAACCAATCAGGTATAACAATAACAGGTCTCAAATGTTGGTGCGAAATTCAATCATCCATTAGGATAAATACAGTTTCAGCATTGTAGATGATGTCAGTTCATGATGAAAACCCTAAATGGAATTGCTAAATTTAACCGTCAACTGTAAATCATAATTGTAATCCCTCACTCATACTGGTTTATAACCTTCATTTGGTACTGGTTATTAGGTGGACACTGTGAAGGTCAGTCTAGCGTTGTTCGAAAGTTGTTCATAAATTATAGTCTCACCAATGAATTAATACTGTTCAATAGCTCATGAAATGAAAAATAAACTCTGGATTAATTTTGTCATTAAAGTTCACTGGATAAAGAAATGAATCTGATTCTCCAGTGAATTGGCAATGAGAACAAAATTTCTAACTAAATGAATAAAGCATAATATTATTAAGGGCATATTGTCATCAAAATAAATGAAACTTATTAGAGAATTATTTATTAATCATTAAATAGTCAATCAAGAATGACAAATGTATCTTACTAAAACATTCATTAGTTCCTTACATGACTGAACATTACTATTGACGTTTAATTAATCTAATGAAATAATATATAGTTTAACCTTAAGTTTTGAGAAGAAATTCTTAATACCTTTTAATATAGAGTGTAATTTAAATTATTTCTTTCTACGAAAATCAGTAATTTTAGATTTTATACTTTCTATAGGATTTAAAATAGATAAACTTCTAAACATGTATAATTTGTTTTACTTATTTAAACACATAAACATTGGTACAAGAAGGCACCGAATAGATATGCACCAAATAAATCATTCGATTTGTGTGACGGCTAGGATACTGTCTAAGTGCCTAAATCGAAGCAGGTGGTTTTCTTAGGCGGCCACACCCTGAGCCTTCGACCTAAAGGTCTGATCCACAAAGCAGTAGAACAACATAAGGAGATGCAGTCCCATGTCAGCCGATGATCAACGATTGGTTCATACGCCATTTGACCCTTCAGGATACGAGAACCCATGTACACCCTTGGTTTAGAATCAGGGTTTTCCAACTCCCCTAGGTGGACTCTCCGTGTCTATCAACCCGGTTAGAGCGCCGGACATTCGGTTTTCGTCCTCTCAATTTCGTAAACAACAGTAATCCGGCAAGAATGTAGTGAGTAGGACTTCCTGGCAGTGGTTGTATGCACGTGACCATGTGAAAGCATTTCGAGAGGGAGAGTCGACTCTCCCCACTATCGGCCGTACCAAGGCATTGGGGGGCTAATTCGTATAAACAAATTCATTCTTCAATCATTTTGACACATGAGAATTCCAAACCATTTTACGGATTAATTCTTAGACTATGTACCTGTGAAAATCATATAAAAAATATAATACCATTATTGAAATCGAATTCAATATGAATTGTTCTTTTTAAAAAATGATAGAATTTTCGTACTTACTTACTTACTTACTTACACCTGTTACTCCTCGTGAAGGAGCATAGGTCGCTCACCAGCATTCTCCATCCAACCCTGTCCTGGGCAATCCTTTCTAGCTCCGTCCAGTTGTAATTCATCCTTTTCATATCTGCTTCTATTATCCGACGTAATGTGTTCTTTGGCCTTCCTCTTTTTCGCTTCCCTTCAGGATTCCAAGTTAGAGCTTGCCTCGTGATGCAGTTTGACGATTTGCGTAATGTATGTCCTATCCATTTCCATCGTCTTTTCCTAATTTCTTCTTCAGCTGGAAGTTGGTTTGTTCTCTCCCACAGAAGGCTATTGCTGATGGTATCCGGCCAATGGATGTTGAGTATCTTGCGTAGACAGCTATTTATAAATACTTGTACTTTCTTGATTGTGGTTGTTGTAGTTCTCCAAGTTTCAGCTCCATACAGTAGAATTGCCTTGACGTTCGTATTGAAGATTCTCACTTTGATATTGGTTGAAAGTTGTTTTGAGTTCCATATGTTCTTCAATTGTAGGAATGCGGCCCTTGCTTTGCCAATCCTCGCCTTTACGTCTGCATCTGAACCTCCATGTCTATCGACGATGCTTCCCAGATATGTGAAGGATTCTACATCTTCCAGAGTTTCGCCATCAAGGGTGATTGGATTGCTGTTCTCCGCTTTGAATTTGAGGACCTTGGTTTTCCCTTTGTGTATGCTGAGGCCTACTGATGCAGAGACTGCTGCTACATTGGCTGTCTTTATCTGAATCTGTTCACGTGTACGTGATAGGAGGGCTAGGTCATCTGCGAAGTCCAGATCGTCTAATTGGTTCTGAGCTGTCCATTGTATTCCGTGTTTTCCTTCAGATGTCGAGGTCTTCATAATCCAGTCGACCACCAGAAGAAAGAGGAGGGGAGAGAGTAAACAGCCTTGTCTGACTCCGGTCCTTACTTGGAATGCATCTGTCAGCTGTCCTCCATGCACTACTTTGCACTGTAGTCCGTCGTATGAGTTCCGGATAATATTGACAATCTTCTCAGGAACTCCGTAGTGTCGAAGAAGTTTCCATAATGTCCTCCTATCTACACTGTCGAATGCCTTTTCATAATCAATGAAGTTGATGTATAGTGACGAGTTCCACTCAACTGATTGTTCGACGATGATCCGTAGTGTTGCAATTTGGTCTGTGCACGACCGATCCTTTCGGAATCCAGCTTGTTGATCTCGAAGTTGGGCATCTACTGCATCCTTCATCCGGTTCAGCAACACCCTGTTGAAGACTTTCCGTGGTATTGACAGTAGTGTAATGCCTCTGTAGTTTTCACATTTGCTCAGATCTCCTTTCTTTGGAATCTTGATGAGGTGTCCTTCTTTCCAGTCCATTGGCACTTGTTCCTCCTCCCAAATCTTTTTGAATAGAGGGTAAAGCATGCTTGTGGTTACTTCGACGTCTGATTTCAGTGCTTCAGCTGGTATGTTGTCGGGTCCTGCTGCTTTCCCGTTCTTGATTTGTCTGACGGCCATTCTAATTTCTTCCGTCGTTGGTGGGTTGACATCTATAGGAAGATCTGTGTGTGCTGCTTCGATGTTCGGTGGATTCATTGGAGCCGGCCTATTCAGGAGTTCCTCGAAGTATTCTACCCATCTGTTTCGCTGTTGTTGAATTTCAGTGATTGGCTTGCCTTCTTTGTCTTTGACCGGCCTCTCTGGTTTACTGTATTTCCCTGATAGTTTCTTCGTTGTATCGTAGAGCTGTTTCATATTTCCTTCTCTAGCAGCTTTTTCTGCCGTCGTTGCTAATTCTTCCACGTATTTCTTCCTGTCGGCTCTAATGCTCCTCTTCACTTGCTTGTTTGCTTCTATGTATTCAGCTTGTGCTTGGACTTTCTCTGCTCGTGTTCGGCTGTTGTTAATTGCTGTCTTCTTGTTCTTCCTTTCTTTGATCTTGTCCAGTGTTTCTATAGAGATCCATTCCTTATGATGGTGTTTCTTTAGGCCCAGAACCTCTTGACACGTTGAAGTCAATGTTTCTTTGATGCCTTTCCAGTTGTCCTCCATGGTAGTTTCTTCTTCCTTCAGTAGATCTTGAAAGGCTTGGAATCTGTTGTTGAGAGCTATCTTGAATTCATTGAGTTTGTCAGTATCTCGAAGGAAGGCTGTATTGAACCTTTGTATTGCTGTTTGTCCACTTGTCCAGTTCTTTTTTAGCTTCAGTTTTAAATTGGCTACAACTAGGTGGTGATCTGAAGCTACGTCAGCTCCTCTCCTGGTTCTCACATCTTCCATTGTCCTTCGGAATTTTTTTGATGCAAATATGGTCTATCTGGTTCTCTGTAGTGTGGTCCGGTGAGATCCATGTAGCCTTGTGTATACGTTTGTGTGGAAATATTGTGCCTCCTATGACTAATTTGTTGAATGCACACAAATTTGCAAATCTTTCTCCATTTTCGTTCCTCTCTCCCAGTCCATGTCGTCCCATAATATCTTCATATCCAGTGTTGTCTATTCCGACCTTGGCATTTAGATCTCCCATCAGAATGGTGAGGTCCTTTCTTGAGCATTTCTCTATGATTGACTGCAGCCGCTCGTAGAATTGATCTTTAATGTCGTCGTTGCTATCATTGGTGGGTGCATAACATTGGATAATATTCATTAAGATCCCCTCCTTCTTTGTTTTGAATGATGCTTTGATGATTCTGGATCCGTGGGATTCCCATCCTACAAGTGCATTTCGTGCTACTTTGGACAGCATTAGAGCAACTCCCTGTGTGTGTGGAGCATTTTCCTCTTCGTGACCGGAGTATAGCAGCATCTCTCCCGTAGCTAGCCTTTTCTGTCCAGCTTGGGTCCAGTGGGTTTCGCTGATTCCCAGTACTGCCAAGTTGTATCCCCTCATTTCCGTTGCTATTTGGCTGGTCTTCCCGGTTTCCCACATTGTTCTAACGTTCCATGTACCTATAAAAATTTTTGCTCTGGTTGTTAGAAGGGGCATCGGCCTCGTGGCTTCCGAAGGAATTCGGCTTTCACCATGAAGCGTCATAATTCTTCTAAATGAAGACCTTCTAACTCTCAGGGCAGAGTTAAAATGGTTTGAATTATTTTTTCTGGTAAGCGTTTTTTTGAGCGAGTTAGTTTTCTACGGGATGGGGACGCTAACCCCATGCCCAACCCTCCTCCTTTACCCGGGCTTGGGACCGGCAGTAACTCTAGAAGAGCTACAGGCGGAGTTAGAATTTTCGTACTACTGAAAATATAAAACCAAATTTTTTGTTATATAATTCCGTCATTAATTGTGATTAATTTAGAAGTTTAGCAAGAGCAGCTAATTTACAACTGAAGAACATCTGGAACTCAAAGCAACTGTCAACCAACACCAAGGTCAGAATTTTCAATACACATGTCAAGACAGTTCTACTGTATGGGGCGGAAACCTGGAGAACTACGAAAGCCATCATCCAGAAAATACAGGTGTTTATTAACAATTGTCTACGCAAAATACTTCAGATCCATTGGCCGGACACTATTAGCAACAACGTACTGTGGGAGAGAACAAACCAGATCCCAGCGGAGGAAGAAATCAGGAAGAAGCGCTGGAAGTGGATAGGACACACATTGAGGAAAGCACCCAACTGCGTTACAAGACAAGCCCTCACATGGAATCCTGAAGGTCAAAGGAGGAGAAGACGAAGACCAAAGAACACAGTTGTTATGGCTTTAAGTTGCGGTCGATTTTTACCCTGTGCTAATTGTTGTGTCCTTGACTGAAGAGATTAGAGAGCAGCGTATTTATCGATCGATCAAATGACACGTAACACGTACGGACGGCCTAGAGTCTCGATTGGTCTCGCTTCCCTGTCTAGCCCAGTCAGTTGAGTCCAGAACACAAGTCACAGCCTCGGAGATATGAATCATTTATATTTCAAACATACTCTATTTATATACTAACCAAGCATACCACATCGTACCATAAAAATAGAAAACAACATTTTGTACAATACTCAACAAGTGAACAGGTATCGACCAACAGGAAATGTCCATCTAAAGTCCAAGGACACCATTGGACTTAACATGATAATTATTGGCCTATTCCTCCGCATCCACAACAACAGTACGCCGGGAAATGAAGATAGACATGAGAAAAATGAACAAACATTGTATAGAACTGGAAAGGAAGGCACAGGGCGGAGTGGGTTGTAGAATGATGGTCGGCGGCCTATACTCCGTTGGGAGTAACAGGCGTAAGTAAGTGTTGGGATATTCAGGGAAATATCCCAAAAATTATCCTGTCAAGCCTAATGCTATTCTTGGACATGAAATGGTATAATCTTATTGGTCAATATTTATTTAACGTGTTATTTTCCTGTTGGCCATTATTGTACAATGTTATCTTCTATTTTATGGTACGTTGTGGACTGCTTGACTGGTATATAAACAAAGTATGTTTGAAATATAAATGATTCATATCTCCGAGGCTGTGACTTGTGTTCTGGACTCAACTGACTGGGCTAGACAGGGAAGCGAGACCAATTAGAACCCTAGGTCGTTCTACGTGTTTGCGCGTCTTTGGTCCGATCAATAATTCGCTACCCTTAATCAGCAGCATTTATTTTTCACGTTATAACAGTAAGTCAGTAAGTAAGTATGTAATTTAGAAGTTTCAATTCATTCTAATATTCTCAATTTTCTTTATTACATTGAAGCAATCTTAAGATAGGATTATGGTTTTAGCTTTTAACAACGATTAAAAATCTTAGTTAGAATCGATTAATAAAACAATTTTCAACATTGTAAATAAGAAGAAAGATCGGTTTTATGGTTGGTAGCCACCGTGTTAATGATGTAATAAGAAAATTGTGTAAGTGATATTTGGAATTTAAAGAAATCTGCAGTTTTCACTGGATTTTAAATATTATTATTTAAGCAGAGCTGGATTCTGACTAGTAGTGATACCCAGGAAGCTCATTTCATCTTAGTTAGGACTTGTCAAAGGCATTACAGTGATTAATAATCCTTGCACTCTATGGGAACACCTAAGCAGTTTGCCTTAAATGCACATATACCAGAAGAGATAATGGTAATATTAAAGCCTTTAGAACTTATTTAGAACTATTTAGGGATTGAGATCTCACTGCCGTTTAATTTTACTGTCAAGACTCAATAGTTCAATGGGTTCCTGTTATATCCCGATGAGAATAATGAATGATAGCTGTTGGGATCTATTTCCTGACTAATACTATACATATATTTTTATTGTATAATTGTTTAATAGTTAAACTACGCATATTCATGTGCCTCTTATTATATGCTTTATTTCGACCTATGAACTATCACTATACGATTTACCATTCTTGAGTTATGCCCAGTCTACCAATTACTATCTCCCACATCCACAGCTACTTCTGACTAAATCTTGTACAAATGTTGTATCCTATTTTATGGTACGACGTCGTCTGTTTGGTTTGTAGATTAACCCAGTATGTTTGAAATACATGATTCATATCGTTGAGGCTGAGATTGATGTTCTGGACTTAACAGGCAGGTCTAGGCAGGAAGAAGGACCGATAAAGACTCTAGACTGCTCGTACAGGTTTATGCGTCAGTTGTCCGGTCGATAAAACACTGTTCTCTTATTGGCGGTATCATTACGTTATACATTAATAGGGGCACAAACACACAAGTTATAACAGTTTCTAATTCAATTTAATCAATTAACAGTGTAACATAGATATAAACATCGGACACATAATAAGTATTTCTTGTTTCAATTAAAGATTGTCAAAATAAATAGTAAATAGTCTGCCAGAAGTTTTATTTGTTTGCTTAATGTTCACTATCCAAAGTTACGAAGTTGTAAGTTAATGGACGTGGCTGAAAGCTTGAGACTGAAATTAACTTAATAAAAAACATATGGATCTCAATGTGACGAGCTTTAAATAAATGTATGCCGTCTGGGTACAAAGTACTTGTGCTATGCTGTGTATGATTACTCTGAATTCAGCGGTTCCAAATTGTAACTTTGATTTTCACATTACGTAACTTATTGTTGTAATATTTATATTACATCATCATGTTTATTCCTTGTTCATATATCCTCACGGAACTTATTCTTTAACAAACTTTTCATGTATTTATGTACGCATATAAACATGAAAAGTTTGTTAAAGAATAAGTTCCGTGAGGATATATGAACAAGGAATAAACATAATGTACAGAACATCTCACTAAAATCTGAGAACCATGCAGTAAATACTTAATTTGCAAAATATCAATCAATTGTCTCAAACTTGACTATTCCTTTTGCAACTACCAGTCAATCGTCTCAGCCTTCATTGTTTCTGCAGTTTCATGTAACTTGCGTTCCGTTCCCGTTCTTTCCTTTTTAGATCTTCTACTGAAATACATTCTATTCTTGACTATTGTTATATACTACTTATGTGGATAAAAGTAGCTCACTTCACAATATTACTTCATTAATTTAATCGAATCCATCAAGTTTAAAAAATTTCATCATGTTTTAACAACATCTGATTACATTAGTTTCAGCCTTTTTTGTCTTAGAATTATATCACTGCCAAGCAGATTATTAACCCCATATGTTCATCTTGCCTTTATAGTAATAAATTTCATATCATACTCGAAGCAAAGATTACTTGTTGGTGGGCAATGTTAGCCCACCAACAATTGAAGAAATCAGCATGGCCATCAGACAAATCAAGAGTGGCAAAGCAGCAGGACCGGACAACATTCCAGCAGAGCCACTAAAAGCAGACGTACCGGCAACTGCAAGGATACTCCACATTCTTTTCAATAAGATTTGGGATGAGGAACAAGTACCAAAAGACTGGAAAGAAGGACTCCTGATCAAAATACCGAAGAAGGGTGATCTCAGCAAGTGTGATAACTACAGCAGCATCACTCTTCTCTCAATACCAGGAGAAGTGTTCAACAGGGTATTGTTAAACAGGATGAAGGACTGCGTAGACGCCCAACTTCGTGACCAACAGGCAGGATTCCGTAAGGATAGGTCGTGTACAGACCAAATCGCAACTCTACGGATCATTGTGGAACAATCAATGGAATGGAATTGATCACTCTACATCAACTTCATTGACTACGAAAAGGCATTTGATAGCGTGGACAGAACAACACTATGGAAGCTTCTTCGACACTACGGTGTGCCTCAGAAGATAGTCAATATCATACAGAACTCATATGATGGATTACACTGCAAAATTGTGCATGTAGGACAGTTGACAAAGTCGTTCGAAGTGAAGACCGGTGTTAGGCAAGGTTGCTTACTCTCACCCTTTCTCTTTCTCCTGGTGATCGACTGGATCATGAAGACGTCAACGTCTGAAGGGAAGCGCGGGATACAATGGACATCTAGGATGCAGTTGGATGATCTAGACTTCGCAGACGATCTAGCCCTTCTATCCCAAACGCAACAACAGATGCAGGAGAAGATGAACAGTGTGGCAGCAGCCTCAACAGCAGTAGGTCTCGATATACACAAAGGGAAAACCAGGATTCTCCGATACAACACAGAATGCACCAATCCAATCACAATTGATGGAGAAGATTTGGAAGATGTAAAAACCTTTACGTATTTGGGCAGCATCATTGACGGACAGGGTGGATCTGATGCAGATGTGAAGGCGCGGATCGGCAAAGCAAGAGCAGCATATTTACAACTGAGGAACATCTGGAACTCAAAGCAACTGTCAACCAACACCAAGGTCAGAATTTTCAATACACATGTCAAGACAGTTCTACTGTATGGGGCGGAAACCTGGAGAACTACGAAAGCCATCATCCAGAAAATACAGGTGTTTATTAACAATTGTCTACGCAAAATACTTCAGATCCATTGGCCGGACACTATTAGCAACAACGTACTGTGGGAGAGAACAAACCAGATCCCAGCGGAGGAAGAAATCAGGAAGAAGCGCTGGAAGTGGATAGGACACACATTGAGGAAAGCACCCAACTGCGTTACAAGACAAGCCCTCACATGGAATCCTGAAGGTCAAAGGAGGAGAAGACGAAGACCAAAGAACACATTACTCCGAGAAATGGAGATAGACATGAGAAAAAAGAAGAAGAATTGAATTTGACTATAAAAGAAGGCTCAGGACAGAGTGGGTTGGAGAATGTTGGTCGGCGGTCTATGCTCCATTAGGAGTAACAGGCGTAAGTAAGTCAGTAAGTAAGTATGCAAGTAAGTAAGTAAGTAAGTAAGTAAGTAAGTAAGTAAGTAAGTATGTAACTTAACTTTGAATTTCAAGTTTTTTGACAAATTATGTAACTTGGTGATTATTTCCGAAGAGAAGTTGTCTATCATAATCTTTATAAAGAAAAATTCATGTCCAAAACCTCACAGACATATCATTGTTTTCTGTTTATTCTATAATAGCTTTGAGCTTTTGAAAATATTGTGTCTGATATAATTCACTATCCTCTTTCTCAATAAATATAACATTACTTTCATAACGAAAGATTAACAACAGAACCGCTGTATATATCGGCGAACAAGAACAACCTGAACCGAAAGGATCATATTCAAATAGCATCTACCTGGCGAATATTTATTAACAAGTAATTGGACCTTTTCTTTATTCAACCTGTTTATTTCACATGTATCGTTATTTTGACTGGAATCTAATGTGAGTTATTTTCAACAATACATTTATGAGTATAGGTTTTGTGGAGATTTTAGAAACTTCACAGGTTGAAATCATGAGTCAATACATTTATGTATTTGATGTTTCTCATTATACTTGCACTTCAATGATTTGGAAAAAAAAGTTTTTTGCAATTTGCACTTTTATTTTTTCCTTCATATAAAACATATTAACACCGAATATCATTCATTAATAATTCAATCTTATACATACAGACAATTCGTTTCAGTCATTCATTAACACATCGTGAACTTTGCACATGATTCCCATGGTACCGATTCATGTTACCCTATTTACTAAAATCACCATCCAAATATGATTGGATTAACACAGTGTAGATTTGATTTGATTTGATTGATTAAAACGTTAAAACGCAATTTCGTGGATTGGTTGGAGTTAAACATTAACACCGTTCGATGCCGGCTCAGTGGTCTAGTGGTTAAGTGCTCGCGCGCGAAGCCAGTAGGTCCTGGGTTCGAGCCCCGCGTGGTGCGGGATCGTGGATGCGCACTGCTGAGGGGTCCCATACTAGGACGAAACGGCCGTCCAGTGTTTCCAGGTTTTCAGTGGTGGTCTAGCTTCAACTGACTCATGATTTCAATCTGTGAAATTTCTAAAATCTCCACAAAACCCATTCTGATGATAATAATACTGATAATAAACTTCTGTTATACATGGTGACAGTGAGGTTAAATAAACAAAGGTATTAGAAAAAAAATTTTTAAAACAAGGAAAGTTTGATAGTTAATGGCTTAAGTATTCATCGGGTAAGGATGGCTCAGCATGATAAAATAACATAAAATGTTGAAGCAGAGATGAGATGTAATCGGAATGATCGTGGAAATAAAAAAACCCGGTTGGGGGTAGAAGATTTGAAGGGAAGATGGAAGGTGAAGCAGGTGGCTGTAAAAGAACAAGAGTATGAAGAAAGAGAAAAATTTTTTTAATACATTAAGACCATGGTAAAAGAAGAGGTTGTACCAGTCTCTTTTGTACACATAATTCTGGTTTTTCAAAATGTATGGCTATTGCTTCGGCAATGCGAAGAAGATGCAGTCTAATTGTCGTACGAAGGCTTCTACTTACCTTGTAGATGACTTTGAACGCAGAGTCTGTCTCGATTGAGTGACCTGTGTTCACAAGGTGTTCGATTATGGAACTTCTTATTGAGCCGTTGCCTCCTCTTCTTAGCCACGCCGGACAATGTTCTTGAATTCTTTTGGATAAAGTACGCATCGAACGACCTATATACCTAGCTCCACAAGAGCAGGTAAATTGGTAGATGCACATTAAGTTGGTCAGATGCGATAATTTATCTTTCAGATTATTGGTGAACAGTGATCGGCTGGAGAACAATATTCGCAATGTTGCTGCAAAGAATGTTCTTTTTAAAGAATCCGAAATTCTCCTCTTTAAGACATAAGCGGCTCTATCACCTTTGAAGTCGATGTTCATGTATAAAATTTTCTTTTCTACTGTAACTGTTTGTGATTTTGGCATTTTCGGCTTCATGTTCTTATCAATGAATATAGAAGGATATCCGTTTTTGATAAGTATCTCTTTTAAAAGGCTCAATTCTTCCTCTACGACCTCGGGGCTACAGATTCTTCGTATTCTTGTGGCGAGAGTTATTAAGTTTCTTTTTCGGCTGATGGGAACCCAACTGTGGAAATTTGATAGTTGGCCATTCCACATCGGTTTCCTGTAAATAGATCTTTTTAAAGTACCATCTTGTTTTCTTGTCATATCTACATCAAGGAAGTGAATATTTTGTTTGCTTTCAACTTCAAGTGTGAATTTTATTGATGGGTGACAATTATTAAATGTCTTTAGGAGATCACTTAAGTTGCATTTGTTGTCACAAATGATAAAGATATCATCCACATACCTTTTATACAAATGGAGGTTTTCTATAATTCTTTTGAGTTGGTTGTTTTCTAAACTGGCCATGAAGCAATCTGCCAATAATGGACCAAGTGGGGATCCCATTGCTATACCATCCTTCTGTCTATGAATTACATCGTTGAATGTAAACTGTGCATTGCAAGTACAACGTAGTAATAATTCCTTCAAATAAACCTCAGGTATCCCAATGTTCATCTCAGTATTGTTTATGTACTTACAGATAAAATTAATGGTCTCTGTGAGTGGAACATTAGTGAATAATGATTCCACATCCAGAGGTAGCATAATTTTGTCACTTACATTCACTTCTTTTATGTGCTCGATAAATTCAAAAGTATCCCGTACGGAATGTTTACAAATGAGTTTTCTAACGGGTTCTAAGAGATTCGCCAACCACTTTGCTATAGGGTGGTAAGGGGATCCAGACATATCGAGAATCGGTCTAAGAGGTAGGCCAGGTTTGTGTATTTTTGGCAGACCGTATAATCGCGGTATTATTAATGCTGTTGGTTTTATGTGCTCAAAGACCTGTTCGTTGATTAACTGCTCATTTTTCATTCTCTTAAGGACATCAATTAGTTGCTTTTCTATAATTTCAGTCATGTTTTTCTCATTGATGGGTTTTGAGAATTTGGTGTCATCTGATAACAACGTTGTCATTTTTTCAGCATAACTCTCGCGATCCAGCAGCACTAAACCAGCACCTTTATCTGGACGTGTTATGATCAAGTCTTTATTATTTCTAAGTAGTTTTGTCTGATTTCTATGTTCTTTTGTTAGCACACTTTTGCCTGTTACTTTTGTGCTAATATATTGGTTGCGGCTGTCAAGAAGAGTAGATTTGAAACGTTGGAATTCTTGATCAGAGATTGGATTAAGACCATTTGTTTGTTTGATTAAGCTTTCGAATTGAACATGTGTGTTGATTTTGTTAACTTTTTGATTTATGTCGCAAAATTTTATCCCCAAAGATAAGGCTTCTAATTGTACATTTGTCAACGATATTGAAGAATGATTAAACGCATATCTCTCAGGGTTGTTAGGCAAGTTGTGCTGTGTTTCTGTAGTTTCTAAACTTTTAGTGAGGTCTGATATTAAGTTTTTTGTGCGTTTGTCGATAACTGTGGTAACATAATCGGTGAAAAGTTGTGTTCATTAGGTGATAATTCATATAATACAGGAGATCTTTGTGAAATGTTGAGTTCCAATAACGGAATGCGAGGACGAATAGAGTCAATAACATTTTGTGCATGGCGTTTAAGAGATTTCGAGTTTGGATAAATATGGTTTCTTCGAAGAATTTTCCAGTAGTATTTAGGATATTTGTGCATTTTAACGCAACCATTAAGAAAGGTAATCTTCGCATTCACTTCCGTAAGTTTGACAGAATAACGCAGAAACTCATTAAGTTCCTTTACTGTCGAAGGGTCCTTGGAATTTTTTAATGTCATAATGGGTGTATTCCGTTTATTACTATTATTATTATTCCGTTTATTTCTTCAACGGTTAAAAATTATTATTATTATTATTATTATTATTATTATTGACAGGGGTAATATACAACAACATTTTTATAATGATAACTCATAAACTTTATGAAGTGCAAACATTCCAGAGTAATGATCTTCCCATTCAATATATTGTATGGGGATCTAAAGATGTGTGAACAAAATGCCAAGCACATCGCTTCACTAATTACTGGAATCGGGATTTTGTTTTAAACAACTTATTCTTACAAAGCCTCCCTCTTAATCTTATCATAGTAGATTTCGAGATTTATGTCAAATCACTGTTTAGCATAAAAACTAAGATTACATACCGTCACAATAGCTCCAGCGTCATAATCTTCATTTACTATTAATTTAAAGCCATACCAAAATAGTAGAGCAGTAGAACAAAACACAGTCAGTCCAATTGTCCCATTAACTAAAAGTAGGAAAAATCACAAGTCGGTAATTCATAGTACAGTATTGAACTGCATAACATGTACACATTCGCTTCTCCTCTTTATTGCAAACCAATAAAATTAAAATTTCCTCCATCAAATGTGCACGATTGAGTAGTTTTGGAATAATTTCATTATTCTGTAAAGTTTTCTCCGAAATCTTTCATAGACATGGAGTACCTACTTTTTAGTTAGAAGTATACGAACCTATAAAACCTCGATATACTTGAGCATCGTTCTTTTCTTGATTTGAAGGAAGTCAGAACATATTCACTTCGTACGAATCCTTAAACTTCGTTTACAGTTCGTTCTGATAACCGTCACTAGATAACGCCCCAACGGTGTATTAATCAGAAGGCGAATAAGAAGTATTGATTAAGTTAATTATTACGCCACTCACAGATAACCAAAATTACAATTACGCTATGCAAGCATAAAAGAGTAGTGCCGAAAAGCAAGCGGGCAAGCGAGTGAGCGAGCGAGTCGAATGAGCGAGTCAATAACAGGAGTAAAATGTACATGTATATATACATAGGGAAATGAGTGAATCATCGAATCAATTAGGTGACTAACATTAAAGCTAGCAGAGTGAATATGTGTGTAGGCGGTATGCAACGCTCAGACGTACATATTCTTACAAGCACAACAATATTAATGGTACAATGATATAGATAACTTTTTATTGTATGAATGACTCCTGGATGTTGTAATTTGTTGATTAGAGGCGATAAATTTTCAATCCTAAATTGTGAATTCCTTATCACTGATTGTGGATCATCTATCCTGGGCCTAGAAAATTTAAGAATGTTTCATGAACAGCTTTTCCTTACTGATCACTGACGACAGTTCTAACGGAGTGCTTGATAACGTGTCAACTACGGAACAGAAGTGAGTGAAATTACGCACGACTCCAAAGTCCTCTCATTCTGATGTGCAAGCAAGAAACGTCATATCTTTAAAACAGCAGTGATATCTGCTAGTACGGTAAACCATAAAGTTTAGGAGCAACACTGGATCTCAGAAGCATCTACCGCACCGACAGATGCTTGAAAACTCATCCCATCTGGCTCTGAACATAATGAAGAGCGGAGTCAGCTTAATCGCAGACTGATAAGAAACATACGCAATGATGGCGATAAGTGATGGGTAGCGAAAGCAAGAAAGATGGAAAAGGCAGCTGAAATAGGTAACAGCAGACAACTGTCCAGACTTGTTAGGGAAACCGGTATTAGAAGCCCAACTGTTAGCGAAACTATCTTAGAAAAAGATGGACATATTGTTCATTCTCAATCCAGGAGATTGGATCAATGGGCAGAACATTTTAGCGATCATTTCAACTGCCTTCAACAACGCTTCGGTTTCCCTAGATCTTCAGTCTACCTGAATTGCAAGTTAATGTAAGTCCTCCAACTCTTTACGATGTTGAAAAAGCTATGGGAAATCTGGAGCGTAGGGGATCAGCAGGCCCCGACAGGTTTACTCCTGAGATTTTTAAGGATGGTGGTCCAGTATTAGTAGTTAGGTTAACTGAGGTCTTAGTTAGAATCTGAGAACTGGTTTCAATCACGGATTGTGCCAGTCTATAAGAAAGGACAAAAGTCCTCTTGTGACAATCACAGAGGAATCAGTTTGGCTAATATAGTGTCTAAAATATTTACTTCAATAATTCTCCAACGTCTAACCAACGCTCGTGAAGAGCAGGCTAGAGATAACAAGGCTAGTTTTTGACCTGGTTGTATAGACCAGATATTCACACTACGTCGCGTCCTAGAAAATAGACACACATTCAGACGTCCCATACTTGTAGTATTTCTCGACCTTAAGGTGGTATTTGACTCTGTTGATCGTGAGTTTCTGTGGAAGTGTTTGTCACTGAAAGTAGTACCAAAGAAGTACATTAACCTTGTAAAGGCTCTCTACTCGAACACAACTGGTAGAGTGAGAGTTTATGGCGAACTTTCATCACAGTTGATTACCTCAATTGGTGTTCGTCAGGGCTATCCACTCTCTCCATTCTCGTTTAACTTTTTCGTTGACATGCTTTTAGAGTTAACATTTTCCTCATCTAAATTTCTAAGGGTTGAACTTCTACCGGGAGGTTCACTTGTTGACTTAGAATATGCTGATGACATCGTTTTGTTTGGTGAAGACGCTGATAAAATGCAGAGTCTCCTGACCACTCTAAGCAACAATGCAAGCATGTTCGAGCTGCAATTCTCCCCCTGAGATATCCGTCTACCAATCAAGGGATGGGTTTACTGCGCAGCAGTTCGTTCCGTCCTACTTTATGGCAGTTAAACATGGCCGATAAGGGTAGAGGATATTCGCACATTATTAGCATTCGATCATGAGTGTCTTCGAAACGTTGCTCGTATATCCTGGGACCATCGAGTAAGTAATGCAGTTGTTAGGAAACGGGTACTAGGTAAGGATGGCAAATCAATTGATGAAGTTTTCATACTTCATCAGTTGAGGTGGCCGGAACACATGTTACGTATCCCCAACCACAGACTGCCCCGACGTGCGATGTTTTATAGTTTTGGAGTAGGTTGGAAAACAACTAGGAGCGGTCAGACCAAAACATGGCACAAATGCATGAATTCACTGACAAGTGGACTGGGTCATGTTGGTAGGTGTAGGCTACGTGGTTGGGATCCGCGAGACGATAGCAACCGATGGTTAGAGACCTTGAATGACATGGCTCGAAATCGTTTCCAATGGTTCAGGTGCATCCACTCTTTGTGTTCTACCAAATTCTAATCTCCTGAATTCTCCTTGTCTCCTTTTTTCTCTTTCCAAATTCGTTCATACTTCTTGAATAACATCTTCGAACCCTAATCTCTCCGATTACTGCCTACACTCACTACCTCTACCACTACGGTATTTGAATCGACCACTGCATCTCTGTGCTAATGTGGTATGATAACTCGAGTTGATGTACGTAAGTACGAAATTCTACATTGTTGCTGACTGACTCAAAACAAATATCGATTCTATTACTGCCGCGCAATTCAAAGACCCAGAGAGGAGTGTGGATGAAGTCTTTCAGTGCAGAATCGCCAGACCGTATGCAAAAGAAACAATGAAATCGACTCATGATTTCAACCTATGAAATTTCTAAAAATTTCTCCACAAAAGCCATTCTGAAAATGCTTAGACAGAAATTCATCCAAGAGTTATTCTTTCGGTCTAAGAAAGCTTTGCTATGAATGGTTGATAAACCTACGGTCCATATGCAAACCAGTCACAACAACCGAATACGTTACAAGGACCCAGGTGATTACTTTCCAATTTTTATTGTTAATTCCAATAATAATGAGTATATTCTGGAATATACAGATACAACACTTAATACTCAGCCGGACAGATGTATGGTGGATCTAAGGAGACGAAGCACAACAGATTATGGGAATGGGAATCCTCATTTAAGCTGTAGCGGTCGTGGTATTTGTACCAACTGACGATACCTTTGCACATAATTGCGCGCTGATTACGAATTCCAAATATAATACGATCTTTGGCGCTCATCTAGACCTACCTGCCTTCACAAATGAATGTCGTCATATTATTAATCTTAAGAATGATACTAAAATTGTCAAACCTCCAAATCCTAATCCATTTAATTCAGTGAAACCGTGGTGTTAAATAAATCCTCCAAGTCAATAGCTCTGTACGTCTTGGACATTTGGTGCTGACCACATTAGTTTTAATGGACTCACCTACCTGAAGGAGCTCGGTCACACATCTGCACCAGACCACTGGTGGGGACGTCGAGCTAGACTTCTCTTGCAACCGCTAGCCAGTTTAGATCAGTCGCTTCTTGATATACTGCTAACATATCAAATATATCTTCGATCCTCCTCACTTCTGACTTTCGATTTTACTGAGTGAGCACAACCCAGTTATAGGATGTGTTACTGGTTAAAAGGTTGTCAAACTACAACTACTTGTGGCATCTTCAGAACTTTCTAATTCAGATCGCATTATTAGTGGTGAAAAGCATGATACGTAGACTTTTCCTCGCCTATATTGAATGTATAATATCCACGATTCTAATTCACGTCTCTCTACAAGGTCTTCCGCTAATTTTTGGAATTGTGATGCATGCTATTTTTCCCGATTTTATCCACTTAATAAACATAAATGTCCAAATTATGGAGTACCTGTTTATAAGAATGGATTTTGCAAACACAGAAGACCCTCATCCCATAACCGATTGCTATAAAGGATCGATTGTGTTTATGTATTGTCAAAATCTATCCCTTAATGCTTTAGCAGGTACTTGTCCATTAATGTTCATGATCGGATCATCTTTTCGCAGTCGGACAATGCATCCGATGATACTTTGATTTCACGCAAAACTTGGCGCGAACTTTGTCGGTCAAGGATTCATTCTACTAAAGATTGTATAAAGAATGCATCGGGAATCTCAATGAAAATTTACGGAACTGTCAAATGTACGGTCAAATTTAACGATCGGGACAGTAAAATTTCAGATTCACCCTTATAATTTACGTTACATAATGATATGTCCGTTCAGTCAATAAACATTTATACTTATAATAGATAGAACTGTTTGTGGTTATATATTAGCAACTTGTAAAATGTTCGAAAATTGCTTCAACCTACATTTTATAAACAACTACCAACATCCACGTTCATCACCACCCTAATTAGGGAGGTGAGTCAAATGTAAAAGTGTGTGGAGCTCATTTGTGGTTAAAAATCTGATGACGTCCACCTTTAACTTGATAAATGGTAAATTTCACTTGCATGAGTTCGCCGTGTAACAAATAACCACATTAGGTTGACTAAACATTTACTCACGTAGTGAGCGGAAACTAATTCAAACTTCTAATAAATCGGAGTAAAAGCTATGTGACAAGCACAAACATTGCGAAAATTGACATGTGACAGAAAAATTGCTGTTAATATCTTATAAATGATGGCACCCAAAGTCTTCGACAACATATAAAGTACTCAAGAACCCATGGCCCGACTCCTTGGCCGTCCCACATTTTGTATCTAAAAATTCGAAATCAGGCCCTCATCAAATACAAAAGAATAACTAGTTCGTATAAGCATCACGGATACATAAATGGCGAAAGAAATTTTTTTCGCGATTTTCAAAATGATGACAAAGAGAGGGTATGATCGAGAAAACTATCAGCAATACACTGAATTCAGCCTTACATAAGCTTGTCCCCCTGACGAGTCACTGACCGGAAGGAAGATTCGGACTTTATTTAGTATCCTGTATCCTTATAGAAGACGAGATTATGAACCCAAGGTGCATAGAATTGAACATCAGTTTTCTTGATGAGTGACATGCAAACACCACCTGTGACAGACGATTGATTTCAGAAAAAAGCTCCTAGTTCAAACGTGCAGTATGGAAAATCGAAATCGAGGCGGAAAAAGTGGCTGGACGCAAAGAAAATCATCAAGAAGAAAATATTCCCCTCAACTTGTTCAGTTGAATCCAAGGCGTAAGACGTGTTTTTCAGGAGGGCAAAGTGATATAGAGAGCCAATCAGAAGTAATCTAGTGTAAAGGTCAGTCGATGGCAATCAAAAATAACCTGAAGTTCAGAGAATTTCATTAGGGTCAATAGGTCGATTTCTCCAGTAGTGACATATGTATGGTATGTGTATGTGGTATATGTATGTGTTAACGCATTTCGTTCGGTAGTTCAACATAATTTCTCGTTCACTCTTGTGTTCTCTCTCGAGTTGTCATTTGGGGGGATCGTAGCACATCGCGAACCAGCATCACATTTCGGACACCGCACGTCAAAATAAAAAAGGCGAGTATTATCGGCCAATTATTATGCCCGAACAACGTACTCCAATTTATTTGAAACAGGAATATTCAGCGCATTATTACTTCCTGATCAAGTAGTGAAGAAACAAAAATTAAGAGGTCTGTAGAATTATAGTCTACTATGATATTAGTACTGCGCTAATAATAGACCTAATCCTAAAATTGTAGACTTGTCATGATATAACTGTCTAATCTATAAGATCTTACGTAGAAGTCATACCATCGTCTACACCAACTCATCGTATCGTAACAATCGCCAATACGTGATGTAGGACAAGCTTAGGCTAGAGGTAGAACAATATATTTAACATGAATAAAAGATATAAGATAACATTCAGCAAGCACCACGCCTGCATGGCCGAGCCATGCCATTCGATCAACTCCAATGAATTTAATTCGTTGTTCCCGCTTTTTTTTCGTTGAGTTTTTTACCGTGTTAAATGTTGAATGTCTATTTCCTACATTGTTTCGCATTAGGGCTCAATGCCACTAGAGATCCTTATATTTACTCACTCTTGTTTATTGCAAATCTAGCAAATGCCATTCCTCTAAATGGTTGAGTTTCTATACATCTGAGAAATAGAAAACTTGAGTTTGTTGCACTTACGCTTCTCAATTAGAGGATGGTTCATCTTAAAAAGCGGATAAGTCAGTATATTCTGTAGATTGATGTCATCGTTTCAAAATCCACGAAGTTAGGCGGGGTCTAGAAGGTTTATAAATACAACCGAAACTTCGTAGGTTACAGAATTCGAACAGGCTTTGGAAGAAATGTTCTACTGGCGAGTGAGCGTTGAAAATATCAAGTAGTTTTAATAGCTTGCTAAATCGTTACGCTCAAGCTGAGTCACCCTCTAAAATATGGGTTTCTAATTTAGTAGACGATTTTGAATTGTCAGTACACAAACTACAGCAGTTAGAAACAACTTCCTTGAGTATGGAGAGTAGGTTAGGTTAGGTAGCCGCGAAATGCTGTTCGTCCCCAGTTGTATTTAGTTCTTTTTTATCTGTTGTTCACTAATGTTCGAGAGGTGGTAGATATGAGTTTATGCTTTTGCAATTACCTGTCATCTGTTGGCGGTGTGTGGTGATATGTTCAGAAGTATTTAGATCGATTCTACTTTATGATAAAGCTGCCGTTTCAAGACTATAAATCTTAAAATACTTTCTACAGTTTGTAGTTTGAGTTTATCCTGGAATACAATGTTTGATTTCTTTGTCTTTAAGACCGATAAGTCAAAATACTTAGCAACTAGGTGGCGCATTCCAACAACTGTATTCTCACTTTATGACACTTAAACCAACCTTGAAGCCATATCGTTTAAGCAAATCCTGTCTAGAATGAAAGGAAGAGACGGCAATCCGTGACAAGAATAGTCAGTCGGGGACGTTTAAAGCTCATCTCTGTAATAGAATAAACACTAAAATGGTGAGATCAACGTGAGGCTCCTTTATCTACTCTTTGTTGTGGCGTATTATTAGACTTCAGTGCTTTGTACATTCAGTGCGGGCGAACCGAATTTTGGACATCCATAGTCTTCTTATCATGGGCCTATGAAGATATTAGCCTTCTGAGGAAAACGTGGCAGACTCAGTTCACATATGTTTGAAGTACAGAGACAGTGATTCTAGTACATACAGCAAATGTCTGCACTTAATGAACAAGCCCAAAGATTCCTGGCTAATTATTGAAAATGAGCCATGACTCAACCATCGTCTCTAAAAGATAATAGGAATGAATGACTTTTAGATTGAGTGCGTCAAGTGGTTTCCAACATACATAAGTCAGTGAAACGGGTGAAGTCAAGATCTGATGATCGAACTCTATCAAAGGAAGTGAGGAAGAAGTCTTAGCCTGTTTTCGAGACTCAAATAGACCAGACTGTCGATAGCGTGTAATGATCTTTGTCTACACAACTATTGTACTGAATCATACTTTGATAAATTTACGATTATATACAAAATTTTCCTATTCAGCTATCTAACTACATTTATTTTGGCCTCATTTGGTTCGTAAGCGTAAATCTATTTGATATTTGTTGCCCAACCTCGAAAGAGTTGGACGAGTTGTATCAAATAGTGTTACATTTTAGTGAAATTCTAAATGCTATTATTATTTTTGACTTTCATTAATGCAGTTTGGGTGGACTTGTTTAATGTGCAACAACACTTAAATCGTCTAACCGACTAGTTTAAATAAGTTTAAAAACCTGGTTTATCGATGTGATTGAACAAATACAAAATGTTTGAAAGCTTTAAAGACTCAAGGTAAAGCTGGCTCGGTGAATGATAGATTTTAGAATATCCTAGTTCGGAATCACGAGTACCATTTAGTTGCTCAAGTGATTATTTGCTCAGGCTTGTGAACTCAAGGTTGATTGTACTGGCATAATCGTTGAGCTCATGACCGAAAAATTTCTGCACAATTAGCGTCATTGTCAGGCCTCAATGACTAGTGCGATGTTGGACAGAGGCCATGTCATATTTTATTTTAGCTTATTTTAAAAGTGGAATTTCGATTAATTCTATAGGATTACAAATAAGGTTGATCACTTAGAGGGTTCTAAATTAGTGAAAAAGCATAGGATGGTGTGTTATTGGACGCATATTTAGGTTAGTATATATAAAAATATTTTCCATTTATACAGTAGTCTTTATATAAGCTTGAAGATGAAAATCAAAGACACTGATGTGCATTCTGCGTTGACTTTTAGAATGTTCTATTATTTCTATCATTATTAACGGTTGTTACATGCAGATGCAGGGTGAAAATCTACCAGGTTAGTTGTTGTGAAGATCTATGTGAAAGACAAATATGCATAGAAGAGCAAATGTCGAGCGCCACGGGTGGCAGTATTTGGTACATGAGAAGTTTGTAAGCAAGTCCAAAGGGGTTCTACATATTAGGCCACTATCAAGTGACGAATGGTGCTAGATACTTCGAATTTTTAACATCGAATAAATTGCTTTTGCTAAGTGATGAGAGATTGTACAAAAGGAGAAAACAGTACAAATGGACTGTCAGGACATGGAGACAAAGTACCTAAAATATTAGTTCGAAAATAGGTGATTCAAAAAGTATATAACTACATGTGTGAAATAATTGTAGGTGACCTGGGAAAAATACGCAGATCAGGGTGTAGTAATCGTTCCTAACAAGTGAATTCTAAATAAATAACCACTTGAAACGGTTTACAACGTCCACATCAGCGAAAACGGATTTTCAGAAACAGATGTGTAGACTAAAATGGGTGATTTATCAGGGATGTCTGAAAGTTTAGTTTCTTAGATGGTTCGATTGATCGCCAGCACGAAGGTTAAGATAGAATATCTCCGCTGCCTAACAATATAAATTCGAATGATTCAGTATCCCATAAGGAAGCGCAAAGTATGAGACGACACACTTTTACATTAGTGTATATATATTATTATACAGTTTATTAGAACATTTACTGTGTTCCTGAATAATTTGCACTGGAAAGTGTCAAACGGCTGGTGCCATTTGTGGTCACGCTTATTCCAGTCACCTTGCTAGGTAACGTGGTTAAAGAATAATTTATCTTGCCACGCTTATTAACTAACAATTTGATTATCATTTATTAGTTGTGTTATCGTCTCAAGTCTAGGTCTGGCGATTTGTCTTTGATCGCGTGTTAGAATTAGGTTGAGTCTGTAAGTGTACGTTGAGACAGCAAATATTATATGGAGACTGATCACTTACAGGTGCTAGTGGGAATTTTGTGATGACCTATAACATTTTGTAGCGTTAAATGAGTCCCCAAAATAAATACCTCTGTAAGCTTTCGATATTTGATGCTGAAAGCATTAATTTCAGTGGCGCACAGTCATGCTACTGCGCCAGACCACGAGTTAGTGCTCAGTGTTTCATTTCTCCGACAACCGCTAGTGCTTCAAGCCAGCTATGATTAGTCACTTTTCGATATATCGATATTCTATGAAATAAATCTTCGAGTTTGTTCGCTTCTGACTTCTGATTTGACTGGGTTGGCATGTTTCCATTACAAAAGGTGTTGCTAGTTAAGGTGTACTTGTGGCATCTTTAGTTGTAAATACGAAATCAGTACAGCTTAAGGGCATGTGAGTTAAGACATACATAGTTACGAGCTGTAATGGAAGATTGCTACAGTTGGACCCTGTTGAAAGGACCAGAACTGAGGTCAGCTTCAGATCACACGTGGTTCCGTCCTCATCCTTTGTCGAGAAAATAGAATAATTGCAGTGAGCCAGTTGTATAAAACCTAAGTTACACTGACGGTTGAAGATGAATGACTTAAGCTGGGTTAGCATGAATATTAAAGGATCTGAGGCTAAATATAACCGCGATAACGATGAAGACTTTTTAAGATGGAGACCTGGGCACAGACACCAGAGAGTAAGCCTTCAGGCTAATACATCAGAAATTAGGCCGTATGCTCATTGTGTTTAGCACTGGTAGGGTTAGTAAGGAAGTGAGGTGAGGTAACACTGTCGAGACAAACACCAATATAGCTGAGAAAAGCCAGATGCAATAATAGGCTGTGCCTTACAGTTAGGTTGCAGAGTCATGCTTAGGTCGACAAATCATCGTTCAATGACGCATAAGCGTCAGTGAGAGGCCGTGTGGGACGAGTGAGACACGCAGATTTAATGGTGTAAGCTACGCCACCTCCGTATAACTCAGTTGATTGGTGATGAAATAGTGTATCTGTTTTTGTCCGTGACTTTTTTTGTACCTCTTCTGTTTCTTCTGTTGTTGGCCTTAACTACCTAAGATGTAACCAAATATAAGTGGTATTTACTAAATAGATAACTAAAAACATGGATATATTCCACCAATATTTCCAAAAAATTCATACTGCCAGATTACTTCTTGTATCAAAACATCCGGTGTTTCGAATATGTTGTGTAATATCAAAGCTTGTTTAATTGCGCAGTTTGAAGCAGATCATCTACACCTATTCGATCGATACTATTGAATATCGTGCTCAAGGGAGAAGTATTTTGCTAACGGCGACTAAATTATTAACTACAAAGTTCACATGTATCAAAAAAGTAAACCATGGGCACTGGTAAAACATCTATATTAAAATGTAGTTTATTAAAAAATAATTTAGTTCAGAAATACAGATAAAAGCGAGTATTGCGCATTATTCATGGCAGTTATTTTCGCTACAATAGTTGGAGCCTTACTACCCGTTCATTCTCTTATACTGAGGGGTGTAGTCAATGACTTCACCGAGGAAATTTTTCTCAAAGAAAGCATCTATGTATATTCTAAATGGTTTGCTCTTGTGGGTGTTACAGTGTTATTATTAGCATTCGGTCAAGATTTCTTGATCAATTTGTTCACAATCAGGCAAATTAACCGAATTCGTTCGCTGTATTTCAGAGTAATGTACATTTTCCAGTCTTTTCAAATTATAAATATTTCGGAATAATTTTCTCACCGAACTTTATTGTTCATGTCAGCTGATATCAACTAAATACTTAGTATCTAGGTTGACGTTTACTTTGAAATCAACGAATGGTTATTTTTTCAAGCGAATTCATAAGGGTTTTTATCTCAGAGATTTCTATGTGCTAGTATATAATTGAAAACTCTACCGTTAGTCAAGTTGTAACTTTGTTTAAAATCCATCTACTAGCTTCAACCGTTGTCAAGTTCACTCAATACATTTGAGAATGGAATAAACTGCTGAGAGCAAATATCGAGATATATAATTGGTTTGTGTAACCACATGTCTGTCTTAATTCACCTACATAGTTTACTTGGAAAGAAAGAAAGTTCTACTTACAATGAATGAAAGTGAATGCTTAATAAATGAACATGGTCTATTATCGTAAAAATATTTCACAACACGTTTGTTTTTGTAACAGATATTTAATCTATCTTGTTATTTACATCAGTGCTAGCAGTAAGTCGACTATGTTTTTTATTTACGTTTTCTGGAGCATTATGTTACAGGAATCATTGTTTATATAAAACATGTTAGTATTAGATGACGTATTAATAAGCAAGAATGATAGTCTGGATGAAAACCAACTAAAATAGTGTCTCGCATTCCAAATGCAACTCAAAATGAATTCATTTTACATGCTAATGTCTATGAGATCTAAGAGAGTATGTTTATTTAACTGCTTCTTGAAAGTTGGTTTTATTTTTTAAACTACACTGAATGAGCAACTGTAATAACAACAAATGTTTTCTAGCGCATTCGAATACAGAGTTGGTATTGTACAAGGAATAACTAAGTAATACTACATATAGTTCTGAAATTCATAATCGTTTAGACAAAATTTAGTGTTCAGTAAATTGACTGTCAAGAGGACAGAGTGCTGAAACTTTTATTGTAGCCAAGTTAAGGTCATAGAAAATCTTGCGACGTGGTGATCTAGTGTTTTTGTTAACGAATCTCTCCCAATTCTCATTCGGTAGTTACGGTTGAATAATGAGAAGCTTACTGTTAATTGAAATGTATTTTGAACACATTTTATCTTATTGCTTAGTCTTATGTCAGGTGTTTGGTTTGAAAATATCAGTAAGAAAACTAGGCTTATTCAAACCAGTTAATATAACCTCAAGCTCTTTGAACGATTCACGATGACATTGTAGAGGCGTACAGAAAAACTAGTGATTTAGCAAATAATAGCAAACTTTTCTGAACAAGCTTTAACGTCGGAACTCAAACTAGGTGAGTTCTGCTTTGTTTGGAAATAAAAATTTGTGCTTTAAATAAATGAGGCATAAAATTTTCTGGTTATTTCTCATAAAAGTAAATTTTCGGTTATTTAATATGCCAATCTGTTTAGATTTAATGAAAAACATTGCCAACTGTTATTTTTCAGAGCATTTTACGCCAGGACGTTGCATGGTTTGATGAACAGTCATCTGGATCACTCATCAGCAAACTATCTCATAACATTGACAACATTCAACTAGGGATGGGTTCAACATTGACCGATTTCATTAAAAACTTGTCTGGATTCATAGTAGGTATTATAATTAACTTCGCAGTGGGGTGGAAACTTGCCTTGGTTGCTTGCGCTATACTGCCCATCATCGGTGCAGTTTTTGGGTGCTTTGGGTTTCTGATGAAATACTTCACCCGTAAGGAAATAGTTGCATACGCACGCGCTGGTGCTGTTGCCGGCGAAGTCCTAGAAGCTATACGCACCGTTGTTGCGTTCGGTGGAGAGAAAAGGGAGTTGAAAAGATACCGTGAGCAACTGGGAACGGCAGAAAAAGCTGGGCTGAAGAAAGTAGTGGCATCAGGTGCAGGTAAGTACCGGCATGTGTAATAACCACAGAACTTGATTTGTTGTCGTCTGAGATTTGCAATCGTTAGTCTGTTCCGCTAACATGTTCAATTAAGAAAAAAACGGTTATTTTAAAAGTTAGATTGCATATCTCAATCGTAAATATGACAATATTTGGATGCAGTATCTGCTCTCACTGTCCTCAGTTATAATCTGTTTTTTTGAAGGATAATGTGCACTTGTTTGTATGTATTACAGACAGCAAATGTCAGGCATTCGATAATTTAGATAAATGATACAAGTATGAGGTAAAAGTATTTTGATGAGATTACAGGCTAAAATATGCATGGTTTCATCTATCCTTTATAACTAGATTGTTGATAATGCAGTGGTATCCATCAGCATTACTGTTTGTTAACTGCAGTACGGAAACAATATCAAAAGTCAAACGTTTCACTGAACAACCTGACTAATCTGTCATGTGAATCCAGAGTGTCATCAACAGATGAATTTTGTTGGATTGTATGACGATTGGTTGTATTCGAATTAATGTACTAAGAATTCCCGTAATAGTGCAATTCAAGTCAGGTAGAACTAGATTAGCACAAATGAACGTACTATATTTGGAATTCGTAATCAGCGCTCAATCAAGTACAAAGGAATCAACAATGAGTACAAATGCCACAATTGTCATTCAGAGAAGGATACATATAAGTTGACGTAGCAAGATTAAAGCTTGGGCAAACTAGCGTGGACTCAATTTATTTCAGTCAATTAGTTCCTTTGATGGTTTTTTCGCTACGTTCTCATCAGTGAATTATCAGCACTCGCATTTTCTAATCAGAATTACATAAAAGTTGGCATAATTATGCAAGTGAAATTCGTAAGAATTGAATATGTTCTGACTTCCTTCAAATCAAGAAAAGAACGATGCTCAAGTATATCGAGGTTTTATAGGTTCGTATACTTCTAACTAAAAAGTAGGTACTCCATGTCTATGAAAGATTTCGGAGAAAACTTTACAGAATAATGAAATTATTCCAAAACTACTCAATCGTGCACATTTGATGGAGGAAATTTTAATTTTATTGGTTTGCAATAAAGAGGAGAAGCGAATGTGTACATGTTATGCAGTTCAATACTGTACTATGAATTACCGACTTGTGATTTTTCCTACTTTTAGTTAATGGGACAATTGGACTGACTGTGTTTTGTTCTACTGCTCTACTATTTTGGTATGGCTTTAAATTAATAGTAAATGAAGATTATGACGCTGGAGCTATTGTGACGGTATGTAATCTTAGTTTTTATGCTAAACAGTGATTTGACATAAATCTCGAAATCTACTATGATAAGATTAAGAGGGAGGCTTTGTAAGAATAAGTTGTTTAAAACAAAATCCCGATTCCAGTAATTAGTGAAGCGATGTGCTTGGCATTTTGTTCACACATCTTTAGATCCCCATACAATATATTGAATGGGAAGATCATTACTCTGGAATGTTTGCATTTCATAAAGTTTATGAGTTATCATTAGAGATGAAAATATGTCATTTCTAAAGTGGACTTAATTTTGAAAATATTGTTTCATAACAATCACGAAGTCTGAGTCCCTTAATAAAACAATTCATATGGTCCAATTTCTTTCTATTCTTAAGATCAAATTAATTTCGTTACCTTTGAATCTCCTCAGGTAGTCCGGAAAAAAAACAGCCAAAGAGTTTGGCAGTATATGTTTAGCAATTCAACGTAACCTGTTGATTGTAAAATAATTGTAGTTGTTTGTTATAATTCACAAAACAGTAAACATCTGCACTAATTATTTCCTTTGTCAATGTCAAATCAAGCTACCTACATAATAATCGTTATGATAAATGCATGTGATGTCCAATGTATAAAATTAACCAGTACTCTAAGTTTCTTTGTTTAATGAATCCATATCCCAAAATACGTTCTTCCTACGCTCTATATTTTTACCGGATGAAAATTTTTCACTGAAGAAAGTAAATATTTGAGCAATGTATTTTTACATTACAGAGCTAAAAATCTTACGAAAGATTACATTTCACCTTTTACGTTTATAATTTACGGCCATTATTTTAGGTATGGCCAATCAATTATTCGATTACAATCTGATGAGAGAATCGTTTAAGGCTTGTATTTAAGAGGTAACTGCATGTGTTTTAAGAAGAAACGAGTGAGGATTCAGAATTGAAAATGACCGTTCAGTATATTCATCACCTGTATATCTTAGTAACACGTCAAATTGAAACTTCTATAGTTTTCACTCATTATTGTTATGCCTTTCCAGATTTTCGTGAATGTTCTTTTAGGAAGTGTTTTTCTGGGTAACGCTCTACCAAGTTTCCAATATTTTATGAACGCACAGGCGTCAGCCACTGAAATTTACAGTATTATCGAGCGTGTGAGTTTATCCCACAACCTATCTTGTAAAGTTGTTTAGATGTCATTGATCAATTGTTTTATGATAGCTTTATAAGAAATATTCCCTTACATGCTCACTGGCCATTCATTTGAGAAATACTGAAGAAATATTTCCTCTTCTACAATTTCAAGCTTAAATAAATGACGGTAACAAAGTACGGTCTTCGAGATGAAAGCTACTATTATGTCCCATTTACAATAATATAAAATGGGAAATAGCCGACTGATTATTAACGTTCTTCAGCACTAGTAGATCAAAACAGAAACTTTGATTGTTGAAAATAAAATGCACGTCGATTGTGATTACCTTTGTTCTCTGAAAGTGATTGGATTTTCTTTTGGATGTCTGACAATGGAAACAGTAACCAACACTACAGTAACTCCGTATTTGGAATTGTGATAAGACTGGCGTTCAGACTTTAAGGATATCTACATCTGTTTTGAAACTACCTATTTTGTGATGTTAAACGTTTGTAATTGTTCAAAACACAGGGTTTGTAGAAAATGTAGTTACGGTCCTGTGTCACAAATACAAAAACGGTGTGAGATTTTATGAGATCACAGAAGGAAGTTAGAGGGACAAATAACGAAGACATGTGTGTTATGAATAGAACAATGTTCGGTAATTTGTTACTTCACACAAGTCTTTAGATAACAGTTACTGATGTTGATATCCAGTGCATTTAAAGTACGGATTACCGGATAATTGATTGTGGAGTTCTGCTAGGCCTTTTGAGATATTGATCCATATTTGAGGTGAATTGTTTCCTGAACTTTAATGATACACTGTTCTAAATTAATGAATTTGTTTGTAATTTCATGCAGCATGCAATAGGATTGAATTGTTTATCACTTTTATTTTTTTTGCTTCCGGGCAAACTGCCGACATATCATTCAGATTTGTTGTAGCTTGTTAGGAAGCCGCTAACTACTTTATACCCACTACTTTATTCCAGGTCCCGGAAATTGACAAAGACTGTCACGGAAGGCTGATTCAGAACTTTTCTGGGAACGTCACATTCAGAAATGTTTCTTTCGCATACCCAAGTCGACCAGATATTGCAGTGAGTAAATCAGAATCTCTGCTAATGTGCCAGTTTAGTAACTTTTAAAAGGTGACTGAAGTAAGTTGTCGTGGATGGAGAGATATTGAAAAATATGTTCTTCCAGATTCTGTACTGTTTTAAAACACCCAGGAAGTGATCAAACATATACTACACTATTAGTTTTTCAATAAGATGTTTGCGTAAATCGCAAGTTGGATGTATGGACATGTTTTTTGAAATAATATAATTGTACACTGTCTTGGATACTCTTCAGCTGAAAACACGTCACTCACTAAGTCAATATAAGATCTGAAGTTTATTGATATGCTTTGGTGTGTCATCGCTTTTTCTCAGCCAGTGGTTATACATGATTTTTGGGAAATTTTATAAAGATACAAGTGAAAAGATATCTATGTTTCCATACTAAACTGATGTTAGTATCACCACTCGGTCTATGCATACCTATATTGTTACATTAACATGACGGTAAACCAGTGACAGGAACAATCGTCTCGTGAATAGCTTTTCCTGCGTTTTATTTATAGGTGTCATCTCATAAATTAGCATAGATTATCTCCTGTATTATTTAATGAACAACGCCAGAAATATTTCCTTTCATCGTTTTACACTGGTTGGCGATAAGAGCATATAAGATGTCAATGAGAAAACGTTTATCCCTTTACTTTTAAATGCAATTAAGTTTTACTCAATTTGAGTGCACCGTCTGCTATATACGTGTGTACTAACTCTACTTTGTAGGTTTTAAAGAATTTTAGTTTAAGCATCAAAAGTGGGCAAACCGTGGCATTGGTTGGACCGAGCGGTTCAGGGAAAAGTACCGTTGTTCATATGTTGCAAAGATTTTATGACCCAACGAAAGGCGAGGTATGCAGTACTTTGAAGTAGCTTCATTTTGATATGTTTTTACAGGTTTCATTAGAAGATGTGTCTATGCAGTATGTGTGCTTTCTAAACAAGGGTGGTTACTTCACACTCTAACAATGAGTTTTATAACTGAAATGTCCCATAAACTTGAAACATGATTCATCTCATTAATACATGTAAATAGAGGATGAAAGACTTATCCAAGTGATAAGTGCGTTTCCACTAATAAAAATGCTTATCCACGGTAATGAAATTTCATGAATATATTCCTGAAGCGATCTAAATACATATTCTGTAATAAATTACTCATCGATAGTTGAATTAGTTGGCCATTTTCATTGAACAACACACATGTTTTCAGTTAGATCGTCATTAGGATTTGCTGCAGTATTTAGCAGTGCTTTTGTGTATATGTGAAAACCAATAAGCCGACAAACGGAGTTTATGAGTCAATTATAACAATAAAGTAGACTACATAGGCAAAAGTACGAATTAATGATTAGCTGATGGGTATATTAGTAATAATAAGAATAGTGATTTCGATAGAAGTATGAATCAGCGTTTCAATACTGGTTGTAGGTCAAAACGTAAAAGAATAAGTTTTAAGATTAAAGTCAACAAAACTAAATAATAATAATTGTTTAACTAATCAGATACTTGAAAATATATGCGAAAGGGAGTAAAGAAAAACAAACAGATAATGGATGTTAAAAGTTACAAAATCGTTTGTGAAGTTCTATTTGATCAAGGAAGAGACAAACTTGACGTCTAGAGTTCTAGATACTAGAGCTATTTTTAATTTCAACAACTGGAAGTTTTGCAAATATTATTTTCTTTGTAATTTCTTCCATACACTGCTCCGACTACTGTGAAACCACTCTTTTGAATCCGGGCAAAATTTCTGACAAGATTATTTTATTTTGTTTCGTTATTTAATTACCGTTAATCTAAACATGTTGTATTATATTTGATGTTTTAGGTATTAATCGAGGATGAGGACATCAAGAATCTGGACCTGAAAGCTTATCGTAATCAGATAGGCTGTGTACAGCAAGAACCGGTACTTTTCGAAGGAACTATCAGTGATAACATAAGGTTAGGGAAGCTGGATGCAACTCAAGATGAGATAGAAGAAGCTGCAAAGCTTGCCAACGCTCACGGTTTCATTCAACAACTCCCAGATGTAAGCCATCTCAACAATGTTGAAATTTAGGCCATTTACCAGAAGTAATATTATCTACTCAACTAAAATTTGAACTGTTATCATTTTATGAATTCAGGGATACGACACTTTTGTGGGTGAAAGAGGTGGCGGAATGTCAGGTGGTCAGAAGCAACGTATAGCAATCGCTCGAGCTCTTATTAGAAAGCCGAAGTTGCTGCTGTTGGATGAAGCAACGTCCTCACTTGACGCAAAATCAGAACGTCTTGTCCAAATGGCTTTGGATAGAGCGATTGAGGGGAGGACTGTGGTAGTTGTTGCTCATCGTCTTACAACAGTTCGTAATGCGAATTTGATAGTCGTGCTTGATAAGGGAGTGGTTCGCGAATCTGGGACACACGCTGAACTTGTAGCTGAAAACGGTCTTTATGCTGCGATGCTTAGTAATCAGGTACGTTCAAATTTCCCCAGACTAGTGTTGCTCAAAGCGTTTTGGCGTGTGCTTGAATTATTTTACGATAGATTATCATGATAAACTGGTGGATACCAATAACGAAACGTCTTATATGTTTGTCTAAGAAGTGGCACTTTTTTAAAATTTTACTTTAAAAATTTCACTTTATTGTTTGCATTTTAAACTAATATGGCTAAATTATACTTGGAATAGAGTGGTATCTGTAAGCTGATATGTTTTTTTTGTAGGCGCAAAGTTTGTGTTGCACAGAAAGATAATCAACTATTAAATTAACTAAAACTACTATGCATTAGTTTTGAATTGAAACACAACAGTATCGTTTGCAAAACTTTGATCTGGTTTATATTAGTGCCATTATTGTTACTCCGCAACTGTCAATCTGCAACTGAAAGAAGTTTGAAGTAAATACGTTCTTTAAAATTGTGGTTAAGAAATACCACCTTTGTTAATATTTACGAAGAGAGTAATTACTTGTTGTGGGTTGTGTAAGTTGACCATACTGAATTAAGAGTTTACCATAGGACTAGATTATTGTATTTGACACTTTCACAAATAATTAAACATCAAATATATTTCATTCAGAGAATATTGGAGAGTGCTGAGAACGATGACAATGAATTATTGGATGAAGGATCTCGAAATAAATATATCGTCAGTGGAAAAGACTTGTTGACGAAATTAAACGATATTTGTAAAATGGATAATGGTGAGGATGTAAGTAACTTTGTTTTAAAAATTAATTTTAATATGCTTGTTCTGCCATAAAATGTTTCTCAGGATTCACATATAATTCAAACCGATTTCTCGTTTTCATTGAAATTACATTGAAACATCATTAGCGAATATACTTTAAGATTGATTTTCTCACAAATTGCTTGAACTTATGTATAGTTTAAAGATTCCGCTTACTAAACAGGAAGTGATAGATTGTTACAAAGTGTAGTTGTAAATTCAAATATTCTTATGAAATATGGGATACTGTTTGTTTCTCCTCGATCTGCGGCTGTTTGACCACGTACATCCACAATTTGACATAATATTACAAACGTGTGTGTTTAATGATTGTGTAATTTTTGTCAGTCTTTGGTGAAAATGATGTCAACCTAATATTTTCAAACACTGTAGTAAAACATTGAGCAAACCTCTGAATAACAGTGGTCTGTGGAATAATAGTTATAAGTAATCAAAAATAACACAGTGTTCTTGAATAACACGTTCAAATGATTTCACATGTGCGTGTCATTTATTTCATTTATTTGTGTAGAGTGTATCTGAAACCACTGGAAATGTTCCATACGGGAATTTTTCCCTTATTTCAACAATTTCGATTCTACGTAATCAAGTAAGTTTTATATTTAATCGAGTTTAGATTGATAATTATTATGATGTTTCAGTGTAATGTCAATGTGTAGTATTGGAAGTAAATGTGATTGGTCACTGAGTGTGGACAAACAGACACTCGACTTACTATTAAATATTGCAATCTCCACGAGTTCCCACACTGATATTAATTATGTGATTTCTCTACTACTTATTGATTTCCATGTGGTACACACTAAGAATGATGGCTTGTAACTGTGTGAAATAAGTATTATCTATCGTGACTCTGGTTTTCTGTTCTTGGTCGTGAATTTTGTACCTGATATGTGATCTAGTCTCTGTTTTGTGTGTAACGGATCGTCCAAGTATCCAATGTTGTGGCATTATAAACTCGGTCACACAGACCCGTCTTATTTTCATATTATTGTAATAGCGTAGTATACCTCAGAGAGATGAAAAGTCTATATTCGAACGAGTTTTTTTTTTGTTTAAGCAATTTTGTTATTGTTCCTTTTGTCTGAGGTTTGGGATTTCTGTTCTGAAAGATTTCATAAACTATCCTCTACAGGCCCTTAAATTGTACACCAGTAAAAAGAATGATTATTGTTTCCAAGGTCTTGACATTTTACGCATGAACATCAGAATAAGAAAGTTTTGGAACTATACTGAAATATATTCAGTACGCCCATTAGAATGATGCATGACTAAATGATATGTACGTTTAGCTATTCAGTTAGTATTTTGAACTATCTGCAGTTCACGTTTTATTTCAGGCGATAGTCGTTTCATTACAATTCTGCCATTACTTAAATTATTTTATTCATGCAGATGTGTTACGGGAATCGCCAGTTAAGTATGATGATTAGAAGTAATCGAACTGATGCGCTAACTAAGAATTCCCAGAAAGGTTCAATTTAAAGCTGATAGAACTCCATGAAGACAACTGAACGAATTATATGTTTGGAATCGGAATTAGCCGTTAAATAAAATACAAATGTGCACGATTGAGTAATTTAGGAATAATTTCATTATTCTGTAAAACTTTCTCCGAAATCTTTCATAGACATGGAGTACCTACTTTTTAGTTAGAAGTATACGAACCTATAAAACCTCGATATACTTGAGCATCGTTCTTTTCTTGATTTGAAGGAAGTCAGAACATATTCAATTCTTACGAATTTCACTTGCATAATTATGCCAACTTTTATGTAATTCTGATTAGAAAATGCGAGTGCTGATAATTCACTGATGAGAACGTAGCGAAAAAACCATCAAAGGAACTAATTGACTGAAATAAATTGAGTCCACGCTAGTTTGCCCAAGCTTTAATCTTGCTACGTCAACTTATATGTATCCTTCTCTGAATGACAATTGTGGCATTTGTACTCATTGTTGATTCCTTTGTACTTGATTGAGCGCTGATTACGAATTCCAAATATAGTACGTTCATTTGTGCTAATCTAGTTCTACCTGACTTGAATTGCACTATTACGGGAATTCTTAGTACATTAATTCGAATACTCCTGATTATTATATCTACTTCTTTCATAGGTAGGAATCGCACAGTCATTTTAAGACTACGATACATCCGAATTGTGGAAATATACTTACCAAAGTATTGTATATATTCCCAAATTCCAAGCAGCTATAATTTATCCCCATTGCATGAAGTGAAAGGTAATAAAGAGTATCCTAATTTTACTAAAATCAGTAAAGGGAAAACATTACCTATTCGCATAGGCCTACTGCTCTCAAGTGGCATATGAGGCGACCAGAAGTATCCAGCCAATTCTACCCTATGCTCTTCTTTCCAGATATTACCACGTTCTATTCATCAACTTGGTGCCTGTCTTCATCCCTGGCGTCATGTTTTCTTTGTTCTACCTCGTTTCCTGTTCCCTTGTATATTGTAGTGTGAGGCTTGCTTTTTGGTGCAGTTCAATCGTTTCCCCCCAAGTGTATTCTATTTACCCAGGAGATTTTTCATAATTTTTTCTTCAGCAGGTGATAGGTTTGTTGTCTGCCACAAAAGTTATTGCAGACAAGCTCTGCAATGGATCTGAAGTATTTTGAGTCTGAAGCTGTTTGCATATATTTTTACAATTTGGTAATGATTTTATCTCTTCAGGTTTCATCTATGTATAATAAAACTTTTGACGTTAGTGCTGGGGTACAGTTGTTCTGAATTATGGATATTTAGTTGTAGGAATGTTACCCTTGTACTGTCAGTTTACGCTTTGATATCTTAATCGGATTCTTCTTATCTACTGATGATACTGCTTAGGTACGTGAAGAATTCAATCTCTCCCAGAACTTTGTTATCAAATGTGATTTGTTTAGTGCTCACTATGTTGTACTTCAGGATCTTGCTTTTCCAATTGTGTATGCTGAACTTTACTGTTGTGGAAGCCAATGTAGCACTGACTATTTTTGCCTACATTTGACGCTTTATGCGACATAGAAAGGCTTAGTCACCTGCAAAGTTCAAGTCATTCAACTACGTTCACGGTATCCACTGCGTCCCGCGCTTTCCCGGAATTTGTAGGTTTTCATAGTCCAGTCAATAACCAGAGGAAAGGGAAGCGACAATAAACTAACAGCCTTCACTTTTAATGTACCCCTGAGCTACGCCCTATGCATGACTTTGTACTACAATCCGTCGTAAGAGTTGCGTGTGGTGGTGGCGATCTTTTAAGGTACTCCATAGTGTCAAAGAAGGTTTCATAAGGTTCTCCTCTCCATTCAGTCTAATGATTATTGTAATCTAGTATGTTGATATATGGTGATGAGTTCAATTCATTTGATTGTTCAGTAGTGTATACAGTGTAATGATTCTGTCGGTTAATGATTTATCCTTATGAGAGATAACTTGTTGATATGGAGAATGAGGGTCTACTCAATCGTTCGTTCGTTTCAGCAACTCTTAGTTGCGAACTTTGCCGAGCACTAACAACAGTGTGATCCTTCTGTATTATTCACATTTATTAGGATCTAATTTCTTCATTTTGATGAAATATTGCATTTTTCGGTCTACTGATACGCCTTATTCCGCCCAAATCTTTCCGAAGAGTACATGGATCATCTTTGCAGTCACCTGTATACCTGATTTAGTGTCTTAGTTGGTATGCTGTTTGCCCCTGCTACTTTGTCACTCCTGATTTGTATGATGTTCTTGCTATTTTCTTCGGTTGTTATTGTGATATCATTTTCAGAGACGCCCGTGTATGCTACTGTGATTTCTCCGGGACTCACTGGAGCCGGTCTATTCAAGTGTTCTTCATAGCACTCTATTCACCTGTCCCACTGCTCATGAACCCCAGTAATCGGTTTGTCTTTCTTGATTTTGACCGGTCACTCCAGGTTACTGTTTTCCTTCTAGGGTCTTCGCTGTATCATATGGTTTGCTCGTATTTCTTGCTGTCGTCTCCAGGCCTTTAGCATATTTCCTCTTGTCAGCCTTCATACTATTTTTCATTTGTTTGTTCGCTTCTGTATATTCAGCCTATGCCTTGGCTTTCTCTGCTCTCCTTCTGCTGTTGTTGGTTGCTGTTGTTGGTTATTGCTTAGGTTATCGATAGAAATTCATTTTTCATGATGTAGCTTCTTAGAGTTCAACATGTGACATGTTTAAGTAATTCATTAATCAATTCCCAGTTGTTCTCCATAGTCGTTTTCCTTTCTTTTTCTAGACCTTGTAAGGCTTGGAGCTGTTAGCTGACAGTTGACTGAAACTTGCTAAGCTCTCTAACGGTTTGAAACAGCATTGTGCTAAAATTTCATAGTTCTGTTTGTTCAACTGCCAGATCTTCTGTTACTTTGATATTAGCTTGGCTGCCATCAAGTGATCTAAAGTAATACCTTATCTTTTATTTGTTCTTACATATTCAACGAACCTTCTGAATGTTTTTTGGTGCAGATGTGATCGGTCTATTTTTCCTTGGTGTGATCAAAGGAAACTGATGTAGCTTTGCGTATGAATTTGTGAGGAGGAATTTTTTAACCCGTGATCATGTTAAAAAGACACAATTAACATCCTCTTACCATTCTCGTTTCCACTCCTCACTCCATGTTGTTCTATGATTCGTCCATCCCAAGCGGTCATCATCCTTGTCAGGATAGTCAGGGACTTTTCTGAGCATTTCTATAGAGTGTACTACATCTCACAAGACTGTTCTTTGTCATCTTTACTAATATCGTTTCTGGGTACATAACACTATATGATGTTTGTTGTAGTCCTTTCCTTCTTTTATTCGAAGAATGTGTTGGTTATCGTGAAAACATGGTTTTTCGTAATATAAGCGCTTTTTGTAAATCTCTAAACGGTATCAGCGCAATTTTTGTATATGTTATACATTTTATTCTGGATGATTAGAATTCAACATCTCTCATGAGATATGTCTTTTCTGTTCAGAATGTGTTCAATGAGTTCCACTTGTCCTAATCAAAGTCGCGATGTACCTTATCGTTTGCAAAGCTATTTGATCTTCTAGTTCTCGTACATTGTTCGGACACTCCACGTCCCTAAATTATTTGTTGCCCTAGTTGTCAGAACAGACATTGGCCTCGTGGCTTTCAAGGATTCGTGGTTATCACCGTGAGGCGTTATCACCCTTCTATATGAAGACCCTTGAACTACTAGAACAAGGTTTAAATATGGACACTTATTATCTTTGATGACCATTTTCCTAGTGTGTTTCTTTTCTGGGAAATGGATTTAAAAACCCTTATCCTTACTCTTTTATATACAATCTTGAGATCTGTGGTAACCTTAGAAGAGCTTCAGCTGGAGTTAGAACACATATACCTCAAGGAAAATAGACTTTATACTTTACCCTTCGTATCCGTTCCCGTACAATATAAGCCATCTTTAAAGATTTCTATCAATTACGATGTTAAAATTTAAGTTAACAGAATTTCGATGTGGTTATGGGTAATGATTTTTCATTGATTTCAGTATAACACACTGAGGCAAATATACTTAATCAATTATTTTTTGTCTCTGAGCTATTGGGTAACCAGTTTGTCAACAAATGAGTTGTACGTCATGAAGCATAACTAATGCATAATTCACTTCAACTTTTCTTTTTTCAGAGAAAAAATATCAAGCTTTCTCCGACATTAAGGGTTTTAAAACTTAATAGACCTGAACTACATCTGATAGTTTTAGGATGTATTTGTTGTGTGATTAGTGGGACCACTCAACCAGCTTTTGCGATTCTGTATACTGAAATGTATAGTGTAAGTACGCTTATAATTCACCGTTTGATTATTATTTGTTCTGGTAAAACCAAATGATTAATAAATTTTTATTCCAGCTCTAACTCATTTCGGTTGTTATTAGTTGTAATGATGGAATATGTGATTGATATTTCATAAAAGTGACATCATAAACCGTTTATCTCATAATAATCTAATTTTATATACATACGCATTTCTGGCTTAAGGGACTGATTAGGTTGTAGAAATGGATGAATCTGATGTTGTATGAATTAGTCAATGAACATAATTGTTGAATGAGATTAAATGTTCAATGAGCTTTATTTGATATTGTTTGTTTCATACTGTGACGTCGCATATATGTGTGCATTCTCGACACAATAATTAGTCAAAAAAAAATACCAGAAAGTTCAAATTTGTTATTCGTATTTAAAGGTTGACGCAAACGAATAAATTAAAAATGCCATGGAAACTGGAAGTGGATTGCTCAAAATGGCGAAATAAATTTTAAAAGATTTTAACTATGTTTATACCGACAAATGCCGGTAAAGACACGTTTCCAGTTAGTATTTGTTTGAGAAGAGAAGGGTCTTCAACACTAATGTCAAGAGTGAAAACGTCTTTATTGCAAGCTGATAATAACAAACTAATTATTCTTTCTGTTGATAAGCATCGAGCTGGAGAGTCTTATGAACTTATTATTCCAAACGGATTTTCTTTAACATTCCACCAGTTGTTTCCGTTTTAACGGGACAGAAAATGCAATTTCAACCAATTTTCTTCCTCATGAATATGCAAATAAAATCATTCAGCTTTGTAGATTTTTAACTGAAGAATCTAATCAGGACGATTTCTAGGAGAATCGGTAAGTACTTATTGAAAAAGGATTATAATTTGGTTGCATGAAATGCAATTAACGAAATCGGTAGTAGGTGACACATTATTATAGAAACAAATGCAGTGATTAATAAAATAATATTTGGATCTAAATTCTTCGTTAAATCTTTCGAAAATATGACTCGACCTAAAGAAATCAACAGAAATCTCGTATTGAATTGTCATAAAATATACGTTTTCGGATAAATGTGATGTTCCTCGACTGTAGTAACTCATTAAGACATAAGAGTAACGCATCTGGATATAACTGCTTACTGGGCGTAGATGAAGGTGATCTAATGTAAACCTTATGTAACAAGAAGCGGACAATATTCATGGAATGGAAGCACAGTTGCAGTACAAGTCATTTTCAGAGTAATTAATAGTTGCGATTAATCTAGCAAATACAAATTTACCAAGAAAAATGTACACTTTTTGCCATACACATATAATATTGCTTTTCTGGAGAATTGTCTACTAGTTGCATTGTGTAACAGTAACACTTGTGAAATTACCCATTTTAGATTTTTCCTTTGCGATCTAATCCAGATCTGCTGTTTAGTCGACTCACTGTTGTATGTGGGATGATGGTGGTGATTGGAATTCTACGTTTTGTAGCTAATGTCAGTCAGGTAGTATTAAAAACTCAAGTTTTTGTATTCGTAGTTTATTGTGTTACGAACAATTCATTTTTTTATGTATGTTAAATAACATAAATTGACGTAGATATTATTTTGTATGTTGAATGTCTGTGTCCGCATTCGTCCCATTTATTCTCTGAATTTAGCAGTCGTAGAAATCTAATTAAAATAATGTTTTTTTTCGTAATAAATAGTTCAATGGTCACTTACCTTTATATGGTTAGTTCTGCAAAGATGACATCTTTAATATAATGTTGCTTTTTTGATACACAATAGACAAGATCATTTTGAAATGGTGTCTATTTACTCAAATAATGAAACACTGATTATTCGTATTACTAAAAATCTATTGTTCAATTGGAGTATACATTTCTATAGTGTAATAAGAAGACGACGAAAAAATTTTCAAAAGGGATGAAAAAAAATACAAATACCGCCGTTCGTTTAACGATATTCAAGATTATCAGAACTATGTGATATATTAGCGCAATACATTTCGAACAATCTGATCACATATATACTTGTTAAGAACATTTATATATAAAAATAAAAGGTCAACTAGACTAGAAATCGAGGTTAAGAGGAGACAAAGATATATTAAACAAATTATGTGAAAACAATTTGAAACCTCATCACTCTGGATAATAAGCTAATATTACGAGGGTAGGTTTAAGGTGAGAGCAAACTGTTTTTGAATACACAGAGGGGGTTTGAATTTTCGTATGGCTAAGGCTTCAATAAACCTTAGTAATATGCCCTTTTGGTTTGAATAATTCTTTCTGGTTAGCGTTTTTTTAGCGAGTTAGTTTTCTACGGGATGGGGACCCTAACCCCATGCCCAACCCTCCTCCTTTATCCGGGCTTGGGACCGGCAGCAGCCCCCGAAGGGACTCCAGGCGGTAACTGCAAGGATACTCCACATTCTTTTCAATAAGATTTGGGATGAGGAACAAGTACCAAAAGACTGGAAAGAAGGACTCCTGATCAAAATACCGAAGAAGGGTGATCTCAGCAAGTGTGATAACTACAGCAGCATCACTCTTCTCTCAATACCAGGAGAAGTGTTCAACAGGGTATTGTTAAACAGGATGAAGGACTGCGTAGACGCCCAACTTCGTGACCAACAGGCAGGATTCCGTAAGGATAGGTCGTGTACAGACCAAATCGCAACTCTACGGATCATTGTGGAACAATCAATGGAATGGAATTGATCACTCTACATCAACTTCATTGACTACGAAAAGGCATTTGATAGCGTGGACAGAACAACACTATGGAAGCTTCTTCGACACTACGGTGTGCCTCAGAAGATAGTCAATATCATACAGAACTCATATGATGGATTACACTGCAAAATCGTGCATGTAGGACAGTTGACAAAGTCGTTCGAAGTGAAGACCGGTGTTAGGCAAAGTTGCTTACTCTCACCCTTTCTCTTTCTCCTGGTGATCGACTGGATCATGAAGACATCAACATCTGAAGGGAAGCACGAGATACAATGGACATCTAAGATGCAGATGGACGATCTAGACTTCGCAAATGATCTGGCAAACGCAACAACAGATGCAGGAGAAGATGAACAGTGTGGCAGCAGCCTCAACAGCAGTAGGTCTCAATATACACAAAGGGAAAACCAGGATTCTCCGATACAACACAGCATGCACCAATCCAATCACAATTGATGGAGAAGATTGGAAGATGTGAAAACCGTTACATATCTGAGCAGCATCATTGATGAACATGGTGGATCTGATGCAGATGTGAAGGCGCGGATCGGCAAAGCAAGAGCAGCATATTTACAACTGGAAAACATCTGGAACTCAAAGCAACTGTCAACCGACACCAAGGTCAGGATTTTCAATACAAATGTCAAGACAGTTCTACTGTATGGGGCGGAAACCTGGAGAACTACGAAAACCATCATCCAGAAAATACAGGTGTTCATTAACAGTTGTCTACGCAAAATACTTCAGATCCGTTGGGCAGACACTACCAGCAACAACGTACTGTGGGAGAGAACAAACCAGATCCCAGCGGAGGAAGAAATCAGGAAGAAGCGCTGGAAGTGGATAGGACACACATTGAGGAAAGCACCCAACTGCGTCACAAGACAAGTTCTCACATGGGATCCTGAAGGTCAAAGGAGGAGAAGACGAAGATCAAAGAACACACTACGTCGAAAAATGAAGACAGTCATGGGAAAAATGAACAAGAATTGGATGGGACTAGAAAAAAAGGCCCAGGACAGAGTGGGTTGTAGGATGCTGGTCGGCGGCCTATGCTCCATTGGGAGTAACAGGCGTAAGTAAGTAAGCAATATGCCCTTTTACACTTTTGTACAACACCACAAAAGTCGAGTTAAGATCAATCTTATAACCTGTTCCTAATTATGCGTTTGGCAATAGAGGATGATGGATTTTTATTCTCTACTCTTATTGGGTCATTCGATTCTATTTGTTTCTGTAACCATTTCGGTACATGCTCACACACCCTAATCTTGAGATCACGATTACTCCTCCCTATGTATGTGTGACCACACATTTAAATTGGTAAACACAGTGTATGTAGCGCAATCGTTTTCTTGCCTTTTAGGTTTTTGATGAAGCATGAACCTTGTTGTTTCCTTGATAATGACTTTTTCTGCATAATACGTGTTGTTAATGACTGGTTTAAGCCTTTTTTCAATAAAAGGCTATTTGAATCATCTATAAGTGGTAAGGTGATGTAGACAGGTATTTTTTCTGCCAAGGCTGTACCATGAACTTTCTATATGTTTACGAGTTTAAGGGGACAGCCATTTTGCATCAATGTTTTGTTTAGCGACTTAACATATTTCTGATTACTAACGTCAATATTTTCGGTTTGATTACCTCTGGTTTGATTAGATGTTTTTTAAGCTGATTTGGAATCTAAGTATAATTTTGTAAAACTGCATTATGTTATAATACAATACAGTTATGTAAAATCTGAATTGACTGCCTTTCCCCTTGAGCTTGTACGTACCTCGCATTTCAGTTTAATGTAACAGTAATTTGTTAAATCGCGTTACAAATTCCTTTGAATTCATGTAACTTACCCGTTCTTTCAAGTGGAATTTAAACCAACTGATGAGTATATAGACAGGTCGACTAATATTTATACTTCTCATCTACTTATTTAGCATTACCATATTCATTAATGTTTCATATATGTAAGACTAAATAATTTTCAGAAAAGTAAAGGAACCATGTTCATTTCTTCAAATTTGTTAAAGTAATTCCATAATTGTATCCTCTCACGCTGGATGTTATTCAGCACAACTGTTTTGGATTTTTACAAGATTGAACTAAAGTTACTGAAGATAACTTTCTTTTTATAGTACTTTGCATCTACACCAAAGTTATGTTAAAGCTTTTGGATCAGATCACTAGCAATTATGTTTCCAGAATGTTGACTGTCAACATCACAGCTTTTTATTACATTGAGGAAATTTATTTCCTTTGAAATTGGACATGTTACCCTGTATATAAATTCCAAAACAAGATTTGTCTTGACTGAATTGATCTTATTGGTATAATGGTTTTTAGTCATAGTATGAAATTAGAAACAAATTTATACTTCACAGTAGCCAAATCAGAGTTAACTAATTGTTGGAGTGATTGTTAATAAACTCATTTTTTTAATAAGTAAATAAAATTAACTTTAAATGCACATATTTTTTTGAATTTATTTAGAGTTTACTTTTTGGAAAATCAGGCGGTATATTAGTTAGTCGCCTACGATCAAAAGTTTTTGAGAGCATGCTAAATCAAGTAAGTTAGAGGTGATTTTCTCATTTCACACAATTACTTATATTTTAATTTATTCAAATAAAATAGTTAGAAATTAATGATTCCACTTACTCTAACGTATTTTATTTAGGAAATAGGATGGTTTGATAAACCGGAGAACCAAGCAGGAGCATTAACTGCAAAACTGGCCAATGATGCTATGAAAGTGACAATGATTTCAGGTTCACAATTGGGTTTCATCATAGAAGCTGTAGCATTGATAGCTATGTCTTTTGTGGTTTCGTTTATCTACAGTTGGCAACTGACTCTCCTAATATTAGCCTTCTATCCATTTATTGTCATTGGAGGATTTTTCCAGGTAATTCGTTTCATTTGACAAGTATTTTAAAGGTTTTGAAAGATATGTGTAATGGAGGTTTCCATTGATGTTTACTAGAATGTTGAGATTAGTTCATGGTTGGTAGAGAAGCTGACTAAACTTCGTTACAATTATATGTTTGATTAAGTAGCGACAAATATATTTATATAGTTTGATTAAAACTTCTAGAACTAAAGCAACACATTTTGAATAAGTGGGATCAATTTATATTCCATGAATCTACAATTTTACACAAGCATTATTTCATGTGTTGTAAGTGAGGTGAATGCTAAAAATTGACATCGCATGTTCTGAATTCTTTACTGATTATTGGCCTATAAGTTGATCGGTTCTACAAAGTGTGGATTCTGTATCACTCATTATCTTTGTTAAAACAGACGTTCATCTGAGAATGTACCGATGATATAACACCTGGTTTTATCATCATAGATAGTTAAATATAATTTGTAGAATGTTCTTTATACATGCCAGTTATCATACGTACCATATATTCAGAGGCGTAATATGAAAAACAAATCGTCAATATTTGTGACAGATTCAACCAATGATGCTCATTCTTAATGATAACCGAGTATATGTCCACATCACAGAAAACATTTAAGTTGAGAGTTTGGGATACCTTGCTCCATCCATTGAGCATACAAGTACCAACCTAAATTTGCGTTTTGTTTGGCACATAAAATGCATTCAACCCTAACAACTCTTGACCAAACTAAATGGCTGAAGTCATATACAATTAGTCAGCACTTGTCCTTTTAGTATGGATATGACTTGATGGAAGTTTGAAATAATTATACAAATTCATTTATTTCACCATCTTATCCAGATGCGAACACTTTCAGGAAGTAGTAATATTCGGAATGCTAATGAAGCAATGAGAATCGCTCAAGAGGTGACTGGCTCAAGCTACACAGTTACTGCATTTACATTAGAAGATTACTTCTTTAAACGTTTTGAATCTCATGCAGTTGAAAATCTGAAGTGAGTTTTGAAAAAAATACTCGTGACTTATATTGGGATTATTAAAAAATTTATTGTTGGCGTTTGCATCCGGAAAGAAGGAAAATATAGCTTTTCCTTATCAAACTTACACCTTTCTAGCAAAACCGAATTCATCGAATCATGCGTACGATCAATGTGCGGATCAGTGAATTTCAATGTGTAATTTTACATTTATCTAATCGCTTACAATTCATTGTACTTTGTCTAGTAAATTAACATTCTAATTTTTCTAAAAATTACTACGTTACTCATTTTCTGGAACAAAGACGTGACAAACTGATTAACACTGATAACTTTACGAGTCTAAAATAACTAGTTTCAGTCGTTTTCCCATTACAATTTTGTAGATTGAAGGGTTTCTAAGTTGAGTTTGATAGAATCCTTTTTTAAATGCCTTACTACATCAATTTTATTACAAGAAAATAAAAACAAACATTATACAGGGTATGTAAAACTGTCCTAGCCTACTGAGTACATTGTTGGATGAAATTATTTGCATTAATGATATCCATTATTGTGCAAGTTTCTTTAGAGTACGAAATGTCATGTGGATGCTTTGAAATACACCAATTTTATTACCATGAACAATACTGACTCATGATTTCAATCTGTGAAATTTCTAAAATCTCCACAAAACCCATTCTGATAATAATCAACTGCTCACTAGTGACTGACTTCAGGAAAAACTCCCGAAGTTCTAGTGAGAAGCCGTTACCAGTGGAGTTCAACCAGGTCTGTTGTGAGATAGGAACTCACTGAAGACAATGGTGTACGGTGGCGCAACTTCGTGGATTGGTTGAAGTTAGACATTAACACCGTTGGATGCCGGCTCAGTGGTCTAGTGGTTAAGTGCTCGCGCGCGAAGCCAGTAGGTCCTGGGTTCCAGCCCCGCGTGGTGCGGGACCGTGGATGCGCACTGCTGAGGAGTCCCATACTAGGACGAAACGGCCGTCCAGTGCTTCCAGGTTTTCAATGGTGGTCTAGCTTCAACTGACTCATGATTTCAATCTGTGAAATAACAATTATACCCGTGAATATTCATTTGATTCAGTGTTATTATTCTTTCAGTTTGTCTGAAGTTCATGATGTATTCTAAGATTGAGTACTTAATGAAAAAAACAATAATAATTTATTTTGCTCAGGACAACTTATTTTCAAACAAGTTTCCAAAAAATGTAAACATTTCACTATGATTTTCAACAAATATTCAACCACTTTTGTAATGATTTTGTTGCTTTGTTATAGTGTCTTATTTACTTAAAATGAAGTCATATTATGTTCAAGTGGAGGATATTTATACATAGTGTGAGAGTAGTTATTCTATACTGATTACTAAGTATCGTAAACAAAAATTTACATAAACATATAGAAGAGGTGGATATTAGCTATCAGTGGATAAAGGGACATGTGTTTATTTCTATTTGAGACTAGGTAGTTGTATTTACTTGTGTACATTTTCGAGAATTCGTACTTGACTCAAACTCATTTCCTACTGAACTACTGAGTTCAAATGAATTCGGACTACTTCGGCGGGAATAAAGCATAATTTATCTGTAAGGATTTACATCTTGCCGAAATCTGATTGATAACCTCAAGTGAAGATTTTATGTATAAATCTTCTTTTCTGTTTTTTTCCTAAGAAATAACTTGAAAACGATATTTTTAAATGCCATTATGTACGCTATTGCAGAAAGTGTATTATTGTTCGCAGTAGCTGCTGCGTATTCACTCGGTGCACACTTGGTTTCAACAAAAGCAATAACGGTTTTAGCAGTGTTCAGGTAAATTGTTTCATCTTCAATTCAGATCAGTTACCTTTATGGATATTAGAGTATTGAATGTAATTATTTCATGTTTTGTTGATTTTTACACTATAATTCAGCAGTGCACGAAGGAAGCCCAAAGTATCCCACTATTCAGTTATCAAATCAATTATCTTGTCATTGTGAGTTTCAGCGAAATCACGAAAGTATGCTATTCATTCAACTGAATGAATGAAAAATGAGACTTGAGATATGAGTTATCCTAATGCATAACACTTGATGAATATTGGTCCTTATTCTAGTTTCTGAGACTACTTGCTCACTAATTCACTGAAATTTGTATACATGCTTAAATACCAACTCTAACTCCAAACGTTGGTCCGCTTTTTTTTAGCCAAGTATTCACTTTGCGAAAAGGAGTTAGAAGATTATGGGTTATTCCTTTAATATCTGTGTACTTCATGATTCACATTCATTTAAAATAAAGAAAAATAACTGAGTAAGAGGCATGAACTCCTTAACTTCAGTTTGTTGGTTGTTAATCTACTTCGCTAATGGTATCCTGAAGCCAGGAATAAGTTAACGCCCAATTGAAAGGCATTACAACAGATTTATTTAGGTTCATTGCAGACTCATTTTTAAAAGAGACCAAGTTCTCTCAATTGTCTACGTGTACCAGAATCCTCATACTTAAGTCTGCGATATTATTTTATTACCTCAAAATGTTTGAGATCTGGTAGACTAGACCAGAGTACTAATCCACTTAAATTATTAGACGTATTAGAAACTTCATCGACAAGGTATTACAACTTCTACGAATCACTCAACAGCGTTTAAGCTACTACTCAGCTAAAGATTCGTTTAATTAATTTTCAAGCAACGAAAGTGACCCCATTATACCACTGAAGAGACGAAGAAAATTCGTCTGAAAATATTTCTTTCCGACTATACTATTTACCGAATTATATTTGTGGTTATTTGCTGATAATCAAAAGAAAAAGATCAGATCACAACGTATTTTTAAGTTTTCAGTATGTCAGAAAGGTTGCAAAGTAATGCAAATGTTAAAGGAACATCATAAATCACTAGTGAATAGAAGTAGTTTTAATGGATAAGGGAAATCCCACATTTGAACACTTGTCCTTCTAATGAATCTTTGTTGTTCTGATATTTTCGATTTGCAAGCTTCTAAACATTGTTTGTAGTCTGTTGATCTCATTCTGATTTGTTTGACGATGGTAATAAGAAGCCAAACACGGTTTGCGTTGAAAGAATTCATTTCAAGCATTCGTTTATCCAGGCGGACATTCAGATTAGAAAGCGGGAAATTGAAGCAAAGCGGAGCGGAGATACCGAGTGGGCCAACTTATTTTAATAAAGCGTGACTCGATATTTGTAGTCAGACAAAAAGTTACAGACACATAATGAATAGGGTGAGCAATTAACACATATGCGCTCGTATGACAATAGTCAAGATTGATAAGCGAATAATTAACAATGTCCAAATATGACTTCAAAAGAGTGGATAAGTCAGTCTGTAGCTAGAATAACCCATATGGTTTTTACATAGAACCAAACACCACACACTATGAAATATCATGCATGTGAATTGTGACATTTTAAAGCCAGAACCAAATATGATCAGGAATTTTTTAGGTTTCTACAGTGTTTTTCTGTTATGAAATCAAAATGAATACTTTATCGAATAGTTACTCTTTAAAAAAATGTTAGAAACAAAATCTTTTGGATGCATCTTTTGTGAAAAAATTAAAATGAGTTATAATTACTAAAATAGTCTACTATGAAATGATAAACTGTTTAATACATATGATAAGATTTATAAACAATATGCTAATATTATATTGGACGGATATTAACAGGCCTAAATTTCACATGTGTGTGTAAATCAAAGAACCGTCACTGGTAATGATTCTGAGTAAATATATAGAAGAGTATATCAGAGGTTGCTTTTAGTTTGAATGCTAAAAGCTCCAATTAAGAGGTTTAATCATAATAATTTTCATCATGATGTTTAATTATTGACCAGTACACTACCTACTGCGATAATATCACTAGCATTCATGTAGTATGTGTGGTTTACAGAAAACTACACTGAACTAAATCTAAACATCAAGTTGGATAACCAAATATACATAGCTTCATTTAAAGATATTTTTGGAAAATGTGACATGAATTTTATTAACCTTAAGGTAACTTTTCATTTCTCCAGGTTTAGAATACCATAGAAAAACGTTGAAATTATACTACGATACAAGGATGAAGTATAAATAGCATCACTAAACAATCATTAGGGTGGTATACAAAAAAAACTAACTGAAATGTTTTGTATTTTATTTATGATCGCACACAATTCCTGTTCTACTGCCTTACCACCCAAAATCCTGGGTAGTGTTTTAAAAATGTATATTTTAATACCGTAATCGGATTAGAATATTCCAATCACTTGGCAATTACCTAATTATGGTAAATATCAGTGAAAATGTGTCATAGTTTTCAGACGTTTTCCTTGTTAAATTCCATAAATATTTTATCAAGCATTTGTCTCAGAAACTCGATGCAATCACTTTGATTATATTATATTATGACATTTCAATTAAAAGGGTTTTCGTAACTATCCATTTGAGTGCTCAATCTCTTGGCCGTACAGCTACACTAGTTTTGGGTACTAAAGCAGCAGGTTCAGCTGCGAAATGTATTCTTGAAATTCTAGACAGGAAACCTCTTATTTCAACTAATATAGGGAGTGTACCACGTGAAAAATTCAAAGGGAAAATTTCGTTCAAGAACGTTGATTTCAAATATTTTTCTCAAACTGAGAGACGGGTTCTTAAGGTAAGTTAATGTAGTAAGTGAGGAACAATAATACAGTGTTACAGAAATTTATTTTCGTTCGAGTTGAATTTGTTCTAATCACTGTTCAGAGGTTCTGAACATGTTTAGTTCAAACTAGATCATCATATAAACAAAAGAGATAGGAATAAGATAAATTCGTAGTTTTTGTTAAATGAAAATCTCAATCTACTAAAAAGATATATCTTGCAAATACAACCATACTGAATGCAAACGAATTAATTTATTCACACTACAATAGAGTTAAGTAGCAAATCACTTAAAGGCAATATTATAGAAATCTTTATATGTTAACGTAATTACTCTGCATAAAGACTGAATTAATATTCATAATAGGTTTAATTATTAATTTTAAAAGCTTTCTTAAGCGAATGAACCACTGATTCGAATTGTATGTGATGAAAATTCCAGTAATAAAATACAACTATTATTGTATTTGACATTACTACACTTTGCACTAAACAATATGCTTCATTCAGAGAGATAGTAATTTTTGACAGTTTGAAAAACACCACCACCACAGAACACTGTATTTGAGAGGATAATTATATCAAATGTCAATATTAGACATTGGTATAAATAACGAAATGATTCGAAGGGTTTACGTTAAAAAGCGTCTCACTGTAAGCACTGATCAGATTATTGATTAGATCTGTATATACTTAAGACAACCAGTTTTGGATTTTCAAGATTATATGATCCGGTTTTCTAATAGCTATTTGTAATATACTTGTCGTTTACTTACCTAATGAGTTTTTGAAAATTTTCTGCATTTTTCAGAACTTTACACACACTATTGAGCCTGGTCAAACAGTCGCATTAGTTGGTCCTTCTGGGTGTGGAAAATCAACACTACTTCAGTTAGTATTGAGATTCTACGATCCATCATATCACGGTCCCGATAGTGGTGTGTTTTTCGATGATATAAATATTAGGGATATTGCACCTAGTTGGGTTAGAAAACAGATTGGTCTTGTTTCACAAGAACCCACTTTATTCGATCTCACGATAAGAGAGAATATTGCGTATGGAGACAATAGTCGAGAAGTGACGATGGAAGAGATTATTGAGGCAGCACGTGCAGCTAACATCCATGATTTCATTACAACACTTCCAGAAGTGAGTGAAAATATTCGGTTTGTTAAACTCACTAAAAATTACGCTTCAGGTTTATATTTTCATTGTATTGTCAGCCTTCATGTTATTCAAATTGTTAAGAATATTTTCAAATATATTAAATAACTGCTTATAATTTTCACTGTTTTTAAGCAATATGAAACCAAAGTTGGACAACGTGGATCAAAGTTATCTGGAGGACAGAAACAGAGGATAGCCATTGCACGAGCTTTAGTTCGTAAACCTGCTCTACTTCTGTTGGACGAAGCTACTTCAGCTTTGGACAATGAGAGTGAGCGGATAGTTCAAGAAGCCCTTGATGCTGCTATGGGGTCGAGAACATCATTAGTTGTTGCTCATCGCTTGTCCACAGTCGTCAATGCTGATTTGGTAGTAGTTTTACGGGATGAACGAAAGATAGAGTCAGGACCTCCAGCAGCACTGCTCGCTAAGAAAGGAGCTTTCTATGCTTTGCACCACATGGAGAATTAAATCATCTCATCAAACTCATTCATCATTACACATCATTTTGGTGTTGTTGATTTTGATATAAAATTATTTCAAATAATTTATTTCTTTTAAAACTGATGCTTGGTAGGGAATGGGGTAAATTAAGTTTCGTGTGTTAGATTATTTTTATATATTTCTTAATTTTAAGCCGAAACTGCTGTTTACATTATGATTTTAATAAAATCAAGATTTTAGCAGTTTTTCCAATCCTTTTGAGTACGTTTTGAATTTTTATAATTTGAATCACAGACCTTTCATTGTCAGATCATTATTTGAAAATCCGGAAGAACTGGATGGCCGTTTTGTCCTAATATGGGACTCTTCATTAGTGCTCATTAACAATTCGGTCTCCGAGATCTAAGTTCTGTTTACTATTTATATTTGCATATACTTATAATAGACAAATATTAGAACGGCATGGCTGTTCAATACTTCCAGGTTTTCAACAATTGTCTAATAAAGGACATTTTGCAATTTAAACTCATATATTTTTAATTATCAGGAGCAATTTTATGACAAAAAATAAACATTTATCAGTTTAGTCTTAACACAGTATATCAAACTGTACAGGTGCTTTTGAATATACAAGTTGTGTACCATGCATTCTCTACAACCCTTACTTCATAGTTAATGTTAAACATACCAATGACAAATAGATTATAGCTATTAGATATTTATAGAATCTCTGGAGTTGAAGTTAAGTGCTTGTAACGTTTTGCTGGTCAGTGGGACCAAAGCCTCAGTGAGATTATCAAAACTATCTGAAATAAATAAGGTCAGAAATAAGTCTGAACTACACATCTGTTGGGACACGCTCACTGTCGACTTCTGTTCAGGTTATGAATAGGAGGAATTCATTGTGAATTATTTTCAAATATTGATGCATAGTGTTTTTTGTCGGTGTTTGTATGCTACACCTGTGAAATTTCACTGAACATTTGACGTCTTAGCTTATAGTCAGGATAGTACTCGACTTTCTTGTCATAATGAAACTACGCTTCCGACTTTGGTAATTATGTTGTGGTGTCTCATTGTTTTTTACAGATGGCAAAGAGAAGGTAATAGCTTTGATAACATTCACAACATAGGGACATAAATAAAATCAGAAGTGTAAGCGGAAATGTTTGCGACCCAAATGTTTTTTCTAAGTAAAGTATACCTTGCTTACCAACCATAAACTTTTACATCCTAACTTTATTTTTATGATGGGTAAGTTAATTTACATCACAAATCGTCTCTAAAGATGGCCTGTTTTTGAATTGTATCTTAAATGTCCAACGTAAATGTAAGTTTTCCCATGTAGGTGTTTTATTGCTTTTAAAAACGTGAACCGACTTGTCTTACCTCAACAGAATTACAAGATGTAATGAAATCCATAGGGTACAGCTACTGTTATGGGGTAAATTGAATGAGTATATCGTAAAACTAGTGTGCTGATGAAATAATTATTTTAAAGCCTCAAACAAACAGAGAAAGCTGAACAGAATTTTTAGTCAATTTCTACTAACACACAATCTCATTTATGTTGACTTACTACAATTGTTTATCAGCAACAAATACCGACGCCCAAAAGTATAAATACTTACTCATAAACAACTGTTTTCCATAGTTAAATAGAAAAATTTAGGAAAATAGCCTATAATTCTCATTGAAATTTAGCTTTTTAGATCATAAAACTTAAAATATTTGCTAATCATATTTTATTTTGATCATTTCTCACTATTTCATTTAGAATATTTATATATAAATGAAAGTTACCATGAATGATTTATTCTAGTATCTATAGCTCAATTTAATGATATGAACTAGTTGACTGATAAAATAATTAGATCAAATTTAAACTGTTCAATCACAAATACATAACGAATATAATTACTATACATTGAGTTTTGTTAATATAAAAATACAAGAATATATACATTGTAACTAATAACAATTCAATGATGGATAGTGGCTAGCAGTGGAATACAGTTTGAAGCGCGTTTCGTCCTATTTGGGACTCGTCAGTTGGATGTACCTGCATCTCATAGTTGATGCTCACTCTAGGACTCGAGTCTCAGAGCGAATCCTTGCTTACAAAAGCTTGTGAATTAAGGCAATATCGAGGCATACACGCAGTATGCACATATGCCAATAACAGACTGATCAATCGCAGTCTTAAACCTCAATCGGAAGATACAAGCCAAATAATACCAAGCGAATTGAAATTCACCCCATTGTACAAACAAGTGGCTATCAGGACTCAGTAGCTAAGTGGATGAGGCGGTGGCGTTTGAAGCACATGGTACTAAGTTCGAGTCCCAGAGTGAACATCAACTGTCTGAGATGCAGGTACATCCAGCTGACGAGTCCCAAATAGGACGAAACGCGCGTCCTATATTCCACTGCTAGCCACTATCCATTATTGCTTACAAAAGTTTGTGAATTAAGGCAATATGGAGGTAATACGCACAGTATGCACATATGCCGATAACAGACTGATCAATTGTAGTCTTAAATCTCAATGGGAAGATACAAGCCAAATAATACCAAGTGAACTTAATAACAATTCATATTTAATATAATACAATTCCATTTATAAATAAATAAATAAGTATATATATATATACAATATACAATAAAAACTAATGAAATATTTTTATAATAATTAAATAACGAAGTTGCGCCACCGTACACCATTGTCTTTAGTGAGCTGATATCTCACAACTCCAATGGTAACGGCTTCTCACTAGAACTCCAGGAGTATCTCCTGAAGTCAGTCATTAGTAAGCAGTTGATTATTATCAGAATGGGTTTTGTGGAGATTTTTCTTTAGAAATTTCACTGATTGAAATCATGAGTCAATTGAAGCTAGACCACCATAGAAAACATGGAAGCACTGTACGGCCGTTTCATCCTAGTATGGGATTTTTCAGCAGTGCGCATCCACAATCCTGTTCCCCACGGGATTCGAACTCTGCACCTAAGAGAAAGGCTATTTTAAATAAACTTATTAGTTAAAATAAAAATTCAAATTAATTAACTCGGTATATACTTTTTATTTATTATTTAATTTACTTCAATATTCATTACAATTTCAATTTAGAAAATGATAACTATTAACTAACTTGCTTTTTTAATTCTATTAATTTATTATGATTCGGCTTTTTGTTTCCTTATTGATTTAATTACATTATATAACCCATTATTATCATTATTATTATTATTATTATTATTATTATTATTATTATTATCATAAATGATACACTTTTGTATTGACAATATAAATTTGATATGTTTCATTGTATTTAAACTATTATAATCACTTTTCCAAACATTTTTTTCTATTCATCATTATAAAATATATTACTTGAATCATGTTAATCACAATTTAACTCAATGTTATATGAATAAATTAATGACAGTAAATTAATAGGAGTTAATACACCAATGAATTAGTTGTTAATAGATTTATTTATTTGTGAATATTCAACAGAAAAAAAGTTTATCCCTAAAGGATGTTTATCAATGATAATGAAATATATATATATATATATATAAACAAGTATATATATATTTGTTTATTATGGTCGTTTTACATTGGATAAGTTATTATCATCCATTGAAAATAAGGATAATCTTTATTTAATTTATCAATCAAAATAGTATACGATTGATTTCATTTAAAAATACAGAAAAAAAAGAAAGGATAATGGTTATTTATTTATTTTCTTTTTTTTTCCATACCGATTCACGTCACTCACATTGAATCATTTGCATAAACAGTTGTGTTGTGTTTTTTTTCTTTCTTTCTTTCTTTTCTTAGATTTTTCATTATTTCACTGATTATTATAATTAATTTTGTATTCATTAAAATATTTAGAAAAAAAATAATGCATTCACAATATAGTTTTGTTTACTGTATACATGAAATTCAGGACAAATTGTTTGGTATATGATTATGTATGTTTGCCTTGTAATCAACCAATATGTTCTTATTAACTCGTCAATTTGTATAAAATATATATGGAATAACCTATAGAAATTATACTTTGATCTTCATTTAATAATTGAAAACTTATTTATAGAGATTATGAACTAATCTAATAAGATAATTCTGAAAAACTTGATCATGCATTAATGAATTGTTTTATTGTAGTATAAAACTATCTAAAAATACTAAATCACTATCTTATCAAGGGTCTAACACTTCCAAATTTTCAATGGTTATCTAATTTAGATTGGTTTGTGATTTCAACATCCTCAATAACTATAATTGAACAAAGAATATACTGTTATTTGTTTGAAAAAAAACGATAAACAAATTGAATTTTGTATGGTTGAGAAAGAACTTGAAAATGTTTACATTTTAGAATAGAAGAAATTATATATTCAGAAAGTACATTGTTTATCTCTATGGTTTATTGTATTCATGAAATATATGTTTCGTTATCAAATTATTTTGTCTAAAAGTGTCTTCCGGTATCAATCTACTAAATACTCATCAATACATGCTCAAACAATGATCACACTAACATTGTAGAATAAATGACATTCTGCTAATCAGTTCTTATTACTCTACGAAATGTTCCATTCACTTTAAAGAAATATTTATCTTTGTTTATTTGAATTGATATGAAAATTTGCTAAATGATTCAGTAATTTATTCCATATTCATGGCTTTCAGCGATCTTAAAAGTCAGGAAGTAATGAAGTAGTACCCAGATTTTATGGAGTTCTAAACTTAAAAAGCATGATAAGATAACAGTGGATTAAGAGTTATATCTTGATACATTAAGCGGACAATCATAGTACCGTGACCCAACTAAACTTTAACTCCTAACAACAAACTTAACCTTTAGCTCATAGATTTAACACTCCTAACTCTAATATCCTGACCATTAAAAATTACTACACAAGAAAATAATCATTTAACCTTTACAAAATACAAGGTGTGGCCAAAATCAGGATATCCAGCAACGATCCATGATGACGTTTTAAATTCATACCTATATTTAACACTGGATATATTGATTTTGATTGGTTTCTCGAGGTATAGTTTTACCGATAACTTTTATCAGACATTAATTCTGATAAATTCTTTTCTCATAAGTTAATTGAAGTATTTTATTATTTTAATTAACTTAAAATCAATCTTGTAGAAAATCTCCGACAGTTTCTGCTTAATTCTAAAAGAATATCAGAAAATCGTTTTTAGTCGATCATAGACTGGAACATCGTATTTAATCCATTTATTATTTCGATGACAACTAATTTTATGGTCAATTAACTTATTCCTTTATCAAAGAATTTTATGACAATGATATATTTATGAGACTTGTAAGAGATTTTTTTGACTGGTTGATATCAAGTGAACTTCTGAATAATTGGTAAGTTGGTTTAAAAGTTTACTATTCATATCCATTGAGTGTTAAAACTTTTAACAATACATGTTGTCGTGACAGGCGGTATGCGAAATCTAATACTGATGCACGACATGCTATACGTTAGCTCCCCCCCCCACAAAAAACTGACTACTTGAGCGAGAAAGTATGTTGGGCTACCGAATAAAATGTAGAAACACTCATTCATGCCACTCTAATTCTTAAGAAATTGATCCGTTTCTTAGCTAATGAAATGCATTTGTCCTTTAGGTTACTTTGATTGCCGTTGATTGACCTCATTGGGCTACCTCTGATTGGCTCTTCATACGATATATTCCTTTCCTTGTCTTAAAAATAGGTTATTGTTACTGAATTATTTTTTCTGCTTTTTTAAAAACAGCCTTCCAGGGTATTCATTAACAGATGTGCTTTTCATTCAAGGTATTAAGGTGAAGTTTTGTGTGCAGTTAAAATGCTATGTTTTGCTTTGATTTTCATAACTATTTTTTTCATTAAGGTACTATCAGTATATCGACAAACATGGTATTATTTTCGAACCTTAAAACCAACGAATATCGTCACTATAACGCGGAAAAAAAAACCCGACAATTGACGCGATATTTTCAAGGTTGTTAACCGTAAAGCGAAACAAACAAACAAACAGAAACTGTTTTGAAGGATCTAAGGTATAAATATATGAAATCTTTACTGAAAGATAAGAACATGACTACTTGATATATAGTGTGACAGATTGATTTTGGAAATGTTATCTGTAGAATTCTTACGAAATCGCATATAATCGTAAGTTATGGTTTAAACAGTATTATTTTGTGATTAGGTTAATCTGTTCATATCATGAGAATTGAGGACTTAAGTGTTTTATCTGCTGAATTCCTAAACTTGCTGTACAAAATATTTTAAATTCATCATTCATAAACCCAATATTGTTCGTCGAATTTGCCGATAAACAGCTACTGAAAATATTTAAGAATCGTTTTCTGTGCTTTCTGTGTCTAAATAATGTGAAATGATGTTTAAATATGTGACTACTAAATCTTACACAAGTTTACTACTCATTTGGAATGCTTTTGTTGGGTAGAAATGCTGTTTAGGTATTGTCTAAATATTCATCACGTTAGATGTTTCACGTAAGAATATAGAGAAAAGGACTTAATTATCTCTAATAAAGTTCCAAATAACATATGAGACCTATTCGTTTTTGAATGCACTTTCGAAATTTGTGAGACGATTCAGCGAAAAACGATAACATTTAGGATTCATCTCATGAAGACACAGACTGTAATATTGTTATGTTTTCAACTTGTATCATTAACACTGATCCAAACATCTCAGCTATGCTAGCGCTGATTGGACTACGTAAGTCTCTACCATCAGAACAAGAAAAAAGTTCTTCAATGTATTTCAGGCTCAAAATCTCACTTGATTATATGCATAAAATACAAGATCACAACGCATCAGAAATGAAAATGTATCAATCAGTATATAACTGTCATTTGGAATACTTTTCTGAGTAACAAATATCTAATTAATTAGCAGTATTTATTAACCTTAAAAGATATCTGAATAGTGAATAAGCTAAATGAAGGATTACGGTTAGGATGGTATAGAACTATCTTAAACTAACAATTTATTAAATACACATTAAAAAATTATACTAAATCGTCGAAGAGTTTTTGAGGTTTCATCTGCTTGCTCATTTCTAACAGGTACGTATTAATCAATGACACAGTGATTCACCAAGAGGGAAATTTAGAAAGTTAACATTTTCTATTTAGTCTGCACCCAGGAGGCTAGTGTTTTGGTTTTCTTGGCATATGATTTATCAAAGATGTATTTACATCTCTCATAAATTTATAAATTTAGACTACTTCAATAATAGAAAAATATCCATGTACTATACCATTTTATAATTATGTAAAATAAGGTTGATCTTAGGTTTATCAATGGTCGATCATGCTTCCTATGAAATTACTGTTATATAAGAGGATATGCCTACCTGTAGCCTCACAGATAATGTGTAACACATTTCTATTTAATATAAACATCAACTCTTGCATTAGCAAAAATAATAGCGGGATATAACAGTCCTGTCCTTGGTCTATGCAAATTAATGACTTTGAACTTTCTAATACTGTGGTAGTTTTTAACTTCGTTTCTGCAGAATGCTTGAATATAATCTTGTATACTACATTTATAATAAATTCTGTTTTACAGAATGACAATCTTTAACAAAATACTACTCACTATGTTGACAACATTTAGCATTTAGTTTCAAACTATTCTAAAATATTCAGACAGCAAGTTTTTCATTAACAATTGATTGATCCTCGAGTGGTGACTAGTTTCATGTTCGTCTTATCTTTTTAGTGTTGATTAAATTCTATTGATCAAGCTGCGAATCGACCACTTATCAAAATGACTTAACATCACATGCACTATGTTGGGATGATTTATATTGTTTACATGAATTCATATTAAGTTGAACTGGGGAATCGTATTACGATCAACCTTGATTTTAGATTTACGAACAATTATCTATATCTTTAGGTGAATACAGACAGTAAATGACTGTGTAATACTTAAATCGGTTTGTATATATTCCTTTGATATAAAATCATATTTATTCATTGTTCACCACACATTTTAACGTCATAGAGTGATCTTTGGTTCCTTCGACTATCTATATACATTGATACATGATATGAAACATTGATAATGGCTTATTAAACATTTATAATACATGAGGTATTAGGGTTCTTTTGAAAGAGTGTAGTGACAATATCTGTCGTGCTGAAAGGGTTTCAACTTCTAAAGTAATATTATTAGATTGAAACCATTATATTTATCTCTGTTACCGTAGATCTTAATAGTATTCAACACATGCCATATTAAGTATCACATCTGAAATCAATTTTACAATCGAAAGTGATCGCACAACATGAGACACTTTTATTTGTTGATGTTAATGTTTTTTTTCAACAGTATTTCATATAGCTTATTCTGTTAGTTCTAAAGAGATTTAGGATGTTCTATCATTATTGATTATTAAAACGTTTTATTCTCAATCGTCTGTGGTGAATATTTCCATGGTCACAAACCCATATCGACTGAGAAACAGGAATAAGGTATCAGTGTTATGAAGTTTATTCACTTAAGTTACAAACTACGAAGAAAGACTGTATAGAGTATACAATCAATTATTCTTATACTATTTCTCGATGTACATATCCTCCCAATGGTCATCAGGACACTAAATGAAAAGAGCATCATGCTGTTACTTATAATAAAATAAGACAAATAAAAATCATTTTTTGGAAGTTAAAGTGAAAATTAAATAAAAATAATTAAATCGATAAAAATGTATTAATATACCGTGATCCCAGTAAAGTAAGGCACCCATAGCATAGGTTTTTAACTGATAGTAGTCAAACCTTCCTCAACATAAAATGGGTTAAGTCGTACGCCTCTTAGCTACTTTGACTGGGTTTTGTGAATGTTATTAAATGATGTGATGTGGTCCGAATATCTCGTTGTAAAATATTTCACTTGTGTTCACGTTTGA